>NC_047663.1:86097766-86397766 GCF_011762505.2 Arvicanthis niloticus | reverse complement strand
AAAAGAATTATGCTTAATATTATAGGGAAGGAAAATAAATTTAGCTAAAGAGAAATAAAAATATACTTGAGTCATTATTGGGGCTTCTGAGTATTATACTCAGAAGGCAACTTTTATTATGAAATATTTAAAAACACAAAAGCACAGAGAAACAGTAACAGTAAATGTTACAGACCTACCCCACCCACCTTCAAATCACCTACATTTTTTTTTTTTTTTTTAAATTAAGTTGTTGGCTTCTTTGCTTTGCTATCATTGGAGCTACAAGAAACATCTGGGCCATTACCTTGTATGAAAGCTCTGGGCTGCTAGTAGTGTTTCATCTTCCTGGTATCAAATCATTCATTAGTTCTGTATGATGGTGCTAGTGTTAATACATCCAAGGCCACTGTTGCATAGTACAACAAACATGTATCTGTATCTGTCTGTCTGTCTCTCTCTCCCCTTCTTATTATATAACTCTGGCTGTCAGGTAAACCAAGCTGGCCTTGAACTCACAGAGATCCAGCTGCATCTGCCTCTCAAGTGCAAAGATTAAAGATGTACCCACCATGCCTTGCTGGTAAGGTTTCTTGTTAATACTAGGGGTGCACACCCGTGATGAGCCCAGCCAGGAATGCAAAGCATCAACTCTGCTGGACCTTCAAACAATACTGGGCAACACTGGGGCCTCCTTCTTGGCAAATGGACACAGAAATATGGGATTAAAGCTTCAGACTAGAGCAGGAAAACTCGATGTTTTCATTTTGCTAGCGGCCAAGTCTCTTTCCAATGCATTCGTGTCTTTCAGAACAAGGGCTGAATGGGATCACCAATTGTTTCTGAGATTTGGACAAATAGCTCCTGGTGGAAAACCTCACCACAATCCCAGCCCCTGGACCCCAGTCAAGATCCTCATCAAGGCATAAGGGCTCTTCTGCTTCCAACCCTTCTATTTCCGCTCTATGTGGAATTTGGCTTGTCCCAACTCCCTGCAAATAAGTCATTGAACTCCCATGGTCCTGTCCATTTTTCTATTGCTTCTTTCTGCCTCATCCCATCTTTCAATACCTAGCTCATGTTTCATGTCTCTGGGATGTTTTTTTCTATCTTGTCAAATGGCATCCATCTCTCCTTACATGCGCTCAATGAGCACTCCTGACTACATTTCTCTGAGAAGCAGGGCTGGCTGGCTGTCATACCTGCTTGTTCTGTTAGCTTTGAAAGGGCTTGGATCCACACTTCCTTAGGATCTCCTTCCTAATGACCATATGTCCCTCATATTCCAAAAACAGTTGGATAATGATTCCTGAAAGTCCTTCCCATCACTTAGACTGCTAGCCCACCTGGGTTGGGAGAGGCCTATGTATGACTGTGCTAGCCCCACCACAGAATTTCTCTCTCCATTCCAAGCCCCTTGAGTGCAGAAACCAAGATCTTCTATGCACAGGCTCAGTACAAAGCACAGCTCAGTATTTGCTGTTGTAAACCTGTGAACCTACAAAGGAGACAAAGCCTACGGTAGAAGCGCCTCATGATTGTTTGAACTGCACTTCATTCTGAGCTCTAAGAAATCACTCTGTAAAAGTGAAAATAAGCCTGCCAAAGCCTGAGGAGTGCTGCAGCCCTACAAGCAGGAAAGTAGTAGTTCCCAGCAAGACTGTGTGCTCAGGCTGCACTGACAAAGCAGCCTCTCTAACAAGTATGGGCTCTCTTCCTCAGATGCACTGTTCTAAAGTCTCTGGAGATTACCAGTGATAAAACATTAAGAAAAATCCTGCCCTTATGGGACTTACATTATAATAAGACATGACATAACAAATGTAAAGATACATGTAGAAAATACCACAAAGGAAGCAGCAGGGAGTGAAGACAGGAAGTGATAAGACATAAAAATGATAACAATAGATCTCTGATCCTTAGAACCCACATGGTGGAAAGAGTGAGTTGTCTTGTGATGTCTATGTATGCACTGTGATGCATGTATATACATATACATACATGTACACACACACACACACATATATATATACATATATATACACACATATATGGATATTAAGGAAAAACCTAAGTTGACTGTTAACTTTATTTGAACTGTCAAATAGATTACTGTTTTTCTCCAAGTATTAAAAAGCTGTTATTGTTTAACTGGCAGTAGAGACTACATACTATGAACTGTGCTAAGGACTGATTT
Organism: Arvicanthis niloticus; assembly: GCF_011762505.2. Lineage (NCBI taxonomy): Eukaryota > Metazoa > Chordata > Mammalia > Rodentia > Muridae > Arvicanthis > Arvicanthis niloticus. The sequence continues at coordinate 86,395,590 of NC_047663.1, read as the reverse complement.
AGAAATAGAAGACATGGTTTTTATGCTCAGGAGTCATATTTAATCAGGGTGGCAGGTATGTAAAGGATGCTTCTAGTTCTGGAAAGAGACAGCCTAAGCACAAACTCCAGGATCATGAGGAAAGAGACAAACCTCAAAACCTAACACACAGGCCACTGTGCAAACTACTATCTAGACAGCACCATGATGTTTTTAGAGCATGTGGTATTCACACTGGGATAAAACCAGGGGATATAAGGGGATGTTCCCTTTTCTGTGTGGAATGAGAGTAGTGACAATTCTAATATGCTTTTGACAGAGGTGACTGCCACAGAGAGGATGAGTGATTATTGGGAAGCAGAGCAGAGGTCTACTAAGCAGGGAGGTTAAAGGGCTTCATAGCGAGAGGGGCAGGCTCAGATTATAGAGTGAGAATCAGAATCCAGGTTTAATTTTCCAGTGGCCTTGTGAGGACTACATACATATGGGCAGGAGGAAGAGAACCGGAGCCCTTGAGTAGGAAAGGCATGGGTCTCATTTCTGTCGCCTGGATCTTCCCAATGAGTCCCAAAGGTCCATATCAGATAAATGAACAATCAAAGGCACCAATGGTGACATCAGCATACACAATGACAGTGTGAGGAACTGGCAAGCACCAGATCTGCATCCATCCAGGCTTTACCCACTTACCCCACTTCTGTATCCTGTGACTAGTAGTAGTTTGGATATGCTGCACCACAAAAACAGAAGGAGGAGAAACACCACTGCAATTATTTCCTTCTTGGATTTAATAGTATGAAAGAAAATGAAAAGGGCCAGCCAGAGGGCTCACTGTGTTAAGGGGCTTCTGCTGCCTGACTTGAGCTCCCACAGGCTGTCTTCTAATTTCCATATGTGCCATGGAAAGAGCACATATGTACACAAAATAAACCAAGGAATATAATTAGAAAATAGAAAAAGATAAGAAAGCATTATAATGCCTATGACAATATAAATTTTTTCATCAAAATTATTAGGAATCAGGGTTGGAGGCTGTGGTTCTAGACTAGAAGGAGCCTGGCAGCTCAGAGGCTATCTTAAGGTGTAACACGAACATGCCAATACCTGTGCTTTGTTCAGGAGAGGACAGACTTCGTGACAACTTTCCTCTCTCCTGGCTGGCAATCCACATTTCAAACTTAGTAAAACTTCTGGTTTCCTGGGAAACCTCTCCCACTTTGACTAAAGTATTAGTCAATTCTTTACAAATGTTCATGTGGTCCCTTTACATGTATCTGTTATAACACATATGCAGTTAGTTGGTCAATAGCGGATTCTTTTGCATGCCTACATAACTGCAAGCTTCTGAAAGCAGCAATGTATTCTTATATTTCTTGTGCATAAGACAAACATTCAAAGCATGCTGGCTTAACAGTGGGTCTTTAGGGTTAGTTCTTTTCCAGTTCCACTTGGTTCACATATACTGCCAATTATTTTCTTCTTAAGATATACTTCTGGTTATGTGGGTCACTCAAAGCCACCAGAATTTATTCTTCAGGCTTCATACTGCCTAAGAATATGGATATACATTTTGGAGTCTGAGAGTGAAGGGTCCTGGTGTATCTATCCACGAATAAGCTGTGTTATAAGGAAGCATCTTTCCTATCTCCCCTAAACGATGATCACCTGAAACCCTGTCTCTTCCTAATTCCCCAAGGTCCAGTCTTACTTAACCTAGCAAGACTCAGTGTTCCATGGTCACCTTTACAGAGCCTTTCCTGATCGCATTTACAGCTTTCTATATATGTTGTTGTACGTCATTCCTGCAGAGGACTCTTTTGAACTGAAAGTTCATTTAGGGGTAAGAATTGTGTCTCAGTAACCTATACTGTTCATAAAGAGCACACTGTACCGAGCAAGCCTGCTTTGCTGAATGAATAAGCAGTCCAAGTCCTCTGTTAACTGTTTTATGATGGAAAGTGACAGTGTTGAAGTAGTTATTCTGTCCCACACACTAAGTGGGGAGCTGTGAGATGGGGTTGTTAACCCTGTATCATGGGAGTAAAACTGTGACTCTAAGATTCAAAAAAACTTACCCAAGACCGGCAGGTTGTGAGGCTGGAGTTTAAGATTGTTAATTTCCGAGTGCATGTGCTTCTGCATTTCTCCTTGTCTTATTTGGCTTTTGTGTAATGAATTTATATTCAATGATAAACAGCACTAACTGCCTGTGTGAGCTCAATGACCAATCACACCCTGGAAATTAGAATATGTGGAAATAATATTTACATGTGTATTTTTCAGTTTCCCTCTGGACTTCTGACACCTTAATCTAAGTACAACCTGGGAAATGTTTGAATGATGTGTGTTTTCTTACTGCTGCGTTCTTACTTTAGGGGCAAAGGTGTAAACGAATGATTTCTTGTTGAATTCTCAAGTCATGAAAAAATTATCAAGATGGCATCTGTGAAGTTCCAGGCCATTTAGCTTTGGATGGATGGAGTGGGAAGCTTGTGCAGCAGTTAGTGCAGTGGCTAAGATGCTCACAGAGGTGCTTCTGGATTAAACAGCTACACAAGGAAATAGCATTTTATCAAACAATCACCATAAATAAAATGCATTTTGACTTTACAGTGACATGTGCTCTTACAGGAATGTTTGTTCTGTAAGCTAAGAACTGCATAACAAATTAAAGAACACACATCTATGTGGATAAAAGGCAAATAAACTTTCCCCAGCAGTAATGTGGGAATCCTCACTGACGGTTTGACATATCAATATTTCAGGAAGAATAAATGACTTTCATATCTGTATTTTTTTAAAAATCATATACTTATTCATTTTTGCATTACTTGAATACTTTAGAAAGAATCTGTACTTTATCACCTGAAACTGTTAAAAGTTATTTCAAAATATTTTAATAAAGCTTTTGAATGATCAAATAATGTAACTTTTAAACAAATTTTACTATTATTATAAATATTTGCTCTTCATCCTTTGCCCAAAGGAAAACTATAAATCTTGTCTCAACTGAATGAACACCATTTATCATATTCATTTTGTTGTCAATACAATTATGAAAAGCCTTTGGCCTTTTCCCAAGGAAGCTGATCTGCTACCGAAACTCAATTATTCTAAGCCAGGCCAGAGCGAGTCACTGCAGTCGGCAATGCAGCACTGCTTGCTGCATAACTGACACCTCGCTCTTTGCCCCTGACCCCAATAACTTCAACATCTATGGTCAAATGGAAGAGATATCCAGTTTCTAGTTCAAAAAACAAAACACCAAGTCCCAAGATTTTCCATTTCTGCCATCTGCTGGACAAATGCTGAAATGGAAACCAGATTATATTTGTTGACACAGAAGGGAATTTTTGACCTTGACTCTTCATTATAACTGGTGAACAAGAATAAAACCTCTTAACTGCTGGACAGGCCACCTTAAAGTGACTGGTCTCATGTACATAATCAATTCTTTTGTACCAAAAGTAGGGTCTTATGATTTTCCAAATAAATGAAAGTTTTGACTTTGGAAATGGGTGTTTAGAGAAATAAAATGGTCATTTGTAGATGAATTTAAGACTGTGATTAAATTTATAATCTTTAAACCCACCCATTGTATATATAAGGTATGTAGTTGATTCTTTAAGACCATGAAAAAAAATCTTAATTGTCTGATCTTTAAGAAAATAAATATGAGGAAGTAGGTTTCCATACCAACTAAAAACCTAAGTCAGTACTATAAACAGTAGCATTTAAAAATTTCATAATGTGTAGCATTCTCTCTCAAACACGCTCAGCTGTTATGTTGTGGGCCACAGCTATGGCAGCTGCTGAACACTGCTTCTAAGCAGTTTCCTTTACAACATGTAAAGAAAGTTTGGATAAAAAAGGCTTAAATAAAACAAGCAAGAATACCACTTAAATATAAATTAAGTCGGTCATGCTAATCCCAATACTTAGGTGGCTAAGGCAAGAGGACCAGGAGATTAACTTTACTCCTGGCTCTGTCAAGTCTGAGGCAAAACTGAGCAAACAAGACACTGTTTTAAGAAAGAAAGCCATAAAACAAAACAAGTCATTTTGCTTTAAAGTACAATTTTCTTATGGGCTACTGGTTTCAAATATAAAGAGCATGATGCTATCATACTTCAGTGATTTGCATAAACAGCCATCTCTTGTTAGGACTAAAGATGACTCATAAAGTACTATTAATATGTTAATAAATGTTTATTGGCCACTGGGTAAGTGTCAGACACCAGAAAGAATGTGTTACTTATTTTAGTGGTCACAGTAAGCCAGGACACTGGATTGTCTCCTTTGCTGGATGATGACATCAAGTCTCCAAGAAACATAATGATTGGCTGAGGTTTACACAGTAATTGCAGAGCTGAGATTTCAAACCTAATGTGTCTCTTTTTATTCTTATGTGATAAGACATTTCTGTATAGGGATTTGTTCCCCTGTCTACACTACAGTTTAGTAACAGCAAACTCAAATTTTATGGCAAATGACAAATATCCTCCCCCCTCGTGATCATTAATATCCTCATCATGATGACCAACTGTAGTACTGTGCGTAAAATCTCAAAAAGATAAACTAGCCCTGCTAATCGAGATGAAACAGACTTTAAATTTCCTCAGAAATATCACATGGTACAAATCAGGAATCCCACGTACAAATATTAGCTACATGATGCCTGCAACATAAACAACCATTTGGGGAAGTGATTTTCAAGTTGTCAATATTTAATGCTATCTATCAAGAAAGTGACCTCTTTGAGCAGGGTCTCAAATGCTGCGCTCAGTTATCCGCGCTGCTGCCACTGTGCTGTAATTTTTAGCTGATTACACATTAGTTCATTTAGCTTTGTTTCCTCTTCCCTACTGTGCCACACTATTAAACGAAAGAGAGGGGCCTGGCATCCCTCTGTGCACAGAGCTGGTATTGTCACAGTGTAATAAGGATACATCCAGTCAAACAGCATGGTGTAGCTGGTCTTTGTGTTCAGTGCAAAGGCAATCCCTCGAAGATCTCTTGCCAGCCCGATCAACATACGCTGTCAGTGGGAAAGAGACACAGTAATTGATTTTCACGTTAGTGCAGAGCAGATGGAGTAATAATCAGGCAATAATGACCACATATCTGATTCTGATTCATTAGCTAAAATGTCTCGCTTAGATCCCTTTCCATAGAAAACCATAGGCTCTTTAATAAACAGACCATCAATCTGCTGAGCAACTCCACCTTGCTTCTTATAAACTGAGCTGAATCTTAATTCCAGGAGCATAGAACATCAAGACTCTTAATATATTTTGTAATCAAATACTGACAAATTAGAAAAAAAAAAAGACCAAGATTCTTAATTTCACAAGATATATAATCTAGATATTGTTTAACAGCAAATCTCAACTGACTAACTTAACTAAAATCAACTCCATTATATAATTTTGTCTGCCCTAGAAATATACCGGCATTGAAAGATTCCCAAAGAAAAGCTGCAATAACTCAGGACAAGATAAAACTGTCCGGGTGACCTATAGAATTATGATATAGCCAGATCAGCAGCCACAGTGTTCAGTCAAAAACCAATGTAAGGAAAAAAGTTCTGCATTTAATGTTACAAGACTCTGAAATTGAACTCTAGCTTTGTTTAATTCTTAAAGACAAGGCAACTAATTCGTCTTAATTTCCAAATCTATCACAGGGCCCATATACTCTATAGTCATGGCCATTCTACAAATGTACTATGAGAGATATATCTGTTTGCAAAACTGCATAGCAGCATCCTGACAGATAGTAATCATGGTTCACAAATAGTTTTAGAAGGGACAGGAGAAAGTGAAACTAAACCCCTTTGGCATGAATAAAAAAGATCTGACTCATACTCTGGACTCTTAATTAAGCTGTCCTTAGGATGAGAAAGAGAAAACCCATGAACAGATGCTAGTACGTGAGAGCAAAGAGCACAAATAGACATAGCTGCCCAACAAGGAGGTGTGATGGTTGAGATAGATAGAAAACTGTGATTTCTGAATATACTGTTTCAGGAGAAGTGTTAAGCCAAAAAAATGGTCTCAGGACCGTTTCACATTGACTTTGGTAATAAATGAAAGCCTGTTCAGTAAAAGGCCTAAGTTATCAAGTAGGCAATGAATTCTGACCATCTTTATTACGATGGACATCTCTAAGTAATAAATCATAGTTTTCAGTCAGACACATTGCCCCTCCTACCTAAACGGTGACTCAATGTAACTGGATGTTGTCTATGGGATTACTCAATTTCTACTCCTAACCCATTGTACAAAATGACGGAAATCCAGAGTTTTGACAACAAAAACTCCTACTTTCATTTTTGTTGTTTAAAATGACTCATGTAGCTTCCACTTATTATACAATATTTTTTCCCTCACCAAGTCTTCTTTCTCAGCTTCCGTCTTTCCTGGCAGCCCTCTAGAACAACGTCCATTCTCTGAATGCTTGGATTCTGACTGACGCCTATGCTAGCAGATGGATTCTACTTGGCTTTGCCATCTATCAAAGTACTTTAAAAATCTGTAGTTTTATTATGTACACTTACATAGGCTACTATTCGAGTGATTTTAATCTTCCAGATACATAGGAAATACTCACTATTCAATTCTAAATTAGTGAACGAGAACCATGAATTTTACTTCTTGCCTTGTACAAAGGGCTTTTCATAAAATGCCATTATACAAAAGGTTAATTTTTATTTGATCAGAATTTTCCTTCCTTAGAGGCACTAGCTTGATACAAATGTTCTAAATAAGCACACCTATAGTCTTTTTTAATACAGTGAAATGTGACCATAAAATTATACTAGTGTTTTACTTTTGGAAACTGTTACTTCAGAACAGAGAAAGTGTATACTAAGCATAAGTTTAGATTCACTCAAGCAATAAAGTGTAGGTTAATGTAAGAGATTCATTACATTCAAAAAATAGCATTCTTCTCAGCACAGTACAGAATCCACACAGATACATAAACAAAGCTACAGGAGAATTTCCTCAGTACTCAGCTCTGGGACGAGACAGACAGCCTTAACAAGGAGCTTACACTAGCTAGCAAATAACCCAGGATTTTAGGGGGGACAGATCTGGAAGGTGATGGCTCCAATAATTTTCTTGAGATGCGTCGGAGGAGTAGGGCATGTCCAGTGATCTAGTCCTATGGATTCCTTTTTGGAGGGTTCAAAAAGAAACTGCTGAGAGCTTCAGTCCGCAGCATGGTGAACAGTTGTCTGTGTGCCAAGTGTGAGACGGATGGGCTGGGAAACAGCTGAAACGCAGCTCCTTCCACCCTGACCCCCAAACAGGGTTTCTAATGGGAAGTCTGACAGACCCTTTACTGTAGTGGCACTACTGGGGCAGCTATAATATTATCCTCATAATTCTACTATATAATAACAACAAAGAAAAAGAAGGTGAAGGGTCATTGTGCTTTGTCTTTAGAATTAAGATGGCTGTCTTCATCCTTACAGCATACTCTTAATTCTGGAGACACATCTTAATAACCTCTAAATAGTTCCAACAAAAGAGCCGTGTCAGAGGAATGAGCAGGCCCCAAGGTGTTTCAACTGGAGTGTTTTCATCTGCCTTTATTGCTCTATCCCTCTCCAGAATTAAGGCAATAACCTGTGATAAATTATTCAGGAACTGCTACAGGGATCAAAGCAAAATCATTCTGTTAAAGTGCTGTTTGCAACATTTGGCACTTAGTGCGAAAACTTTTAATGTGTGCATGCTGAAAATCAAGGATTTTAAATAATTTAACATCATGGAGTTTTTACGAAGGGACTAAAGATAGCAGGTTCCTATTTAACTGCTCCTCTTCCTCTGAGAAGTTTTCATTCATTTTCCTTAAAACCTGTGACGTCATGGCTGAACTGAAAACTATGCCTGGGCCAGGGGAACAGCACACTGTATTTGACTATGAATAAAATGATGGGGGTGAGGGGGGCAACAAACACTGTGAAATAATACCCTAGAACCAGGACGATTTTTTCCATTCTTTCTCCTTGATTTTAAGTGGAAAAAAAAAAGAGATGAAAATTCACCATTCACTTCAATTTTATTAGGACCAAGTAAAGAAAGCACAGTTATAAATACAAGCTTTTCAGCATTTTTTCCTTACAGTGTTTCAGTTTGAAAGAATTTAATGTTCAACTTCAACCTAAAATCTGCATTTGAAAAATATCTATAAATAGAGAGTTAGATGATCCTGGTGAGGCTGCACATGAAATGAATTGGGCAGTCTGACAGCATTTTCATAAAAATATTTTAGTATCATCCCCTCCTGCGGATTGGAATACTAAATACTTTACTGGAGAACAAAACAGACCTGTTTTCATCTCTAGTACGTGCGAATGAAGGACCTGAAAGCACCTTTGCATGTATTATTTATTCACCATGATAGAAAAATAGCCTTAACCTAATAAATTACATTTAAGATCATTTAGTACAAAAGTTTTGTTTATGATAAAGCAACAGACTTCGTTCCTTACCGGCAGCTGTAAGCACAAGTTTTCTTCATACAAATTAGACAGATGGTGCTTACAGTAGAATTTACTAAAGGTCTGTCACAACAAATGCAGCCAAGCTGCATATTTAATCACTGCAGAATCTTGTCTACCTGCAGCTGCCAACTGCTAATCCAATTTCCCTGATAAATGTGGCAAGAGACACGATCAGCAATAAAGAGCATCTAACTCCATTTTCCTGCAGGGCGTCTTTTGATGAACATTTAGGACGGAAGCGCGGAGTGCACTGTGTGGCCTTGGTTCGTGGCAGCTGCATGCATTCTGAGGCAGTGCTCAGGTTACTCACTTAATTCTGCCACTATCATTACGTTGCTATTGATCTCAGTAGCTGTTGCCTACACAGCATTACTCTAGATGAAGCTGAATCAGGCAGTTATCATGCATCAAACTTGCTCAAAAGCCTGGAGATTTCCCCTTAATTACTTGTGATTTTATTTGCAAATACCGTTAAAGTGTAATCAAGCAGTCACTTTCCAGGGTCGTTAAGAACTTGCTAGTTTAGGGATATATCACTGGAACTCCATTAAAAATGACTCTAGGAAGATGGTTTCTATCAAACTAGATGGAATTACATCCAAACAGGCTTAGAATATAATGAAATCTTCAAATGAGACAAATGTAATTTTTATAAAGATGGCAGTTTTCAACCTCACCAATTCTTTTGATAAGGGACAGCGATGACTACTTAAAAGCTGCAAAGATTCTGTTGGTCAGAAGAATTTAGAAGACATTTAAAATTATAGTTAATTTGACTGGGAACTGACAAAGAATTTAGAAAGACCATTTAAACAAAGAAAGATAAAGATCTTATTTACTTTTTAAAATTTGATGACATTAGTTGAAAAGCTCTATTTTAAAATAAGAGGTATAATATTTCTATACATTTTTTCCCCAGTTATATAAATATCACCAAAGGTTATCCCTTTTCTAGTTGACTTCATGGTATTTGTGTGTGTGTGTATAATGAAAGAGAGAGGAAGAGAGGAAAAGAGGGAGAGAAAAGAGAAGCCATGAAAGATGGATAATATTTCAACCTATTTCAAATAACAATAACATGTGACTAGGGCATCACCAACAAAGGTACTTACTTCTCTCGAGTATATTTGCTATTCTTAAGAATAATAATCCCTGCTTATCTATCTACTATAGCACCGATGTAGTATAATTTCAGAGATACTATTTCTGTTTGGCAAAGCTCCTGGCCCCATCCCCCCACAATAAAATATGGGGCTGTTTTGTCACAAACAGCTTGCTACACTTAAGGATTTTACTAATAAAACATAATGTTGTCTTAGATATTATGAGTGCTGCCACAGCTGAAGTGACTTGTCAAATCAATCCTAATATGGCTCCCACAGGCACATAAAGCCTTATTTAGCCATCAGTTACCCTAATCACTTGTTCACTTTAAGAATGCAACACTTGAAGACCAGCTCCTGTTTATACACATATGCCTAGCCATTTAATAAAGTCTTGATTTATAGAAATTCTTGTTTAAAAAAAAATCTTCAGAGATGTAAGGTTTTAGCACGTGTGCATGTATCTATATGGATATGCTAAGACAGAGCCGGGTGGGTGGGAGGACGGTTAATGTGTGTGCCCATGAGAACTGTGCTCTGACAGACAGTGAGCATCACTGGAGACCAATCTGCACCACCTACCCGTGAACTGACTGTCCTTAGCCATACTCACTGACCTCAAAGTCCATTTGTATCAGAAACTAGAGAGGCGGCGCTTACGTTAAATCTCAACTTATAAGAGTGTTTCTTAGAGGTGTGGCTCTGAGACACACATACATACAAGGACACAGATACACAAATGTCTTTTTTGGTGTTAAAGAATAAACCTGTCTTTCCTCCTGTATGAAAACAAAACTCACCTTTACTTCTTCCTGTTTAAAGTTGTTGTTGAATATTTGTAACACTGTCTCGAAAGAGACTGTAAGAGGCAGCATAAAATTCTCAAATTCATCCTCATCTTCACCTGTGAGAGAGACAAAAGGGTCACAGTTTAAAATGTATGCTAATATACATTAGCCTCACCTTCAGGACTTCATTTAGGTTTAGAGATGTCCCGGGAAGTGGTCGCCCTGCATCTGTATCCATGCCACAGTTGGTGCTTTGGCTCACTGTGTATTCTGGTTTTTACTCTCTACACCAAATGAAACAGCAACATTACTCAAGAGCCATCTTCCCTCTGTCTTTTTATTGGCTCTGACTTAGGCCCCAGGCATCTCCCGGAGGGCCCCATAGTTTCCCTGATGTTTCAGGAAAGGCTACTTTGAAAGCTTTACAGATGTTGGTCTCCCCATTTTTTTCTTCTTTTGGAGCCATGGCCCCAAAGAATTCAGAGACTCAGGTGCCCAGATAGCTCTATGTTATTATTCTCTTTTATTTATAGTCTTTAACTTATGGGGCTGGAAGGATAGCTAGTTCAGGGTTAAGAAGACCTGAGTCCTGCTCCCAGCACTCGTCAGGCAGCTCCCGGTTGCCTGTAACCCTTGCTCCATGGGACCTCATATCCTGTTCTGGTGGCACACACTCACAGAAACACGCATATACATACAAACAAATCTTTAAGAACTGACTTATTAATAAATGGGAAAAGGACGAGGTTCCCTCATAGGACGTTAGATTTCAACTCTTCTCCATGGAGCACTTCTTCATTACGGACAAACAGTAAAATGAAATGTTTTTTCTTAATTTTTTATATAAGGGTAGACTATATTGTCCTTAACAATTCTGTCAAAACAGAATCCTTACACATTGATAATTTGTATGCTACTCTTTCCAAAAATCGGTTTCTCTGAAATGAGATTGATTCTCTCATTCATCCTTTGCCACAGAGAACCATTTACTAATAAAGCAACAGGAAAGCTTACATGTCTTGTTGAAGGTCCCACTTAGTTGGAAGAGAACTATATGGTTGAGACCTTCTGACTTCTATGTTGTCAGTGGTTTAAAACCACAGGCTGTTGTAGAAAATGACTGGGGGAGGAGCCCAGTGGGCCCCATGTTTGCTACAGAGCAGGACCACTACCAAAGTCATATGAAATTCCAACTTCCAGGTTCCAACCCAGATCTGCTCTCCTGCATCAGACTCTTAGGGCGCAGGAACAGCTACTCTGTTTTCCCAGCTTTCCAGATGATTCAGATTCACTCATCCTATACAGATGATGAAGGCCAAGGCCACACAGAGGCAGCCAATGGTGACTCTCTCGTAAGTGGTGCCTGATCTGGTTGACCCTTATCTTTTATGATTTCCTTCTTCCCTTAAAACTTTCATAATGATTTTTTTGAAAGCCCAACAGAGTAGCGAACACAAAAAGTTGCCAAGTCAGTAAATCTTTCCTGGTGGTCTAGTCATGGGTCAAGATCTTGGGCAGAGCAAGTTATAACCTACGCTTTGTCAAGATGCTATGTGACCCTATTATAGGACTGTGAAAGGACAGCATGGTTTCTGGTTGAGCACTGGCTAGAGATGGCCAGAGACCCCACAGGTTGGAGACCTCACAGGTTTCCCTGCAAGGCATGGCATGCATTTCGACACTCTCCCAGACTCCAGGCTCCTAACACGAGACCAAAGACCTCAATAGATACCCGTCTTTCAGGCACATAGGACAACGCCCCTACCAGCCCCTCCACAGGTAGAGGGCATGACTACAGGCCACAGAGCCTCAAGTCGACTCCATATTCATGAGATACCTAAAGGCCAGAGGGTGTAGGCAATTAAACATTCCTTCCCAGACCCTCCTCCTACATGCAAAAGGTATTTAACCTCAGGCCCACCCTAAGAACATGGGGTACAGTTTCATCCACTTTCTGCCCTGACAATCAACATTTTAAGATCATGGACTACCTCTTGTCTTTGGGGCCCGCCGTGGGGAATCATGGAGGTCTTCAACTACCAAGCCGCTGCCTAACCTCCTGCTCAAGACCCCCTCTGCATTCCAGCCATGGAGGACGCCCACTCAAGGGGGCTAGCCGAGCCAGCCATGACCCAGCCGAGCGAATCACTGCGACCAAGAGTCTCATTCCCCTCCCCACCCCTTCCACCCCCGCCCTTTGGTTGTGGGTTGATGCCCTGTCTCGGTCCTTCTGCGGCTTCTCAGGGGTGCCTGAGAGCCCAAGGGCTTGAGACCAGTCAGTTCCTGGCCAGTCGCCTTGGCTGGGGGATCCCTAACCCAAGAGCTTTGGTCCACGCGGGGTCAGAGTCACGAGGCTTCCCACGGCCCAGCATCCGCCCAGCACCGCAAGGAGTGAACACAGTTGACTTCCCGCACTTCTGCCCTCCTGAGCTATTGTCCCAGACCCTTGGGGCGGCAGACACGTGGGAACCACAACTCAGCCCAACAGAACCCACACTCGCAGCTCGCACGTACGCCACAGCCCCACACCTTACCATTCCTCATCACCAAAACAGTTTGTCACAGAAGTTCTTATTTTAAAGGCTTTCATTCAAATATGTCATCTAAAGATGGCCATACCCTTCCTAGGCCTTCTGTCTGTTGCATGCCCCCTTCATTTTAGAGCACACCATCTCAGAACAGCTCCAGGACGGCAGCCACTCACATCATACCACCAGCATCGCCATTCCATCAGGGTGTCCATGGGACTGAAGCAGAGTCAACTCACAATGTGAATATGTAAATTACTAACTACTAACATACCCAGGTCACTAGAGATTGGGCTTAGCTTCTGGAGTGCTGGCATGTGTGCCACTGTTTTCTTGTGAAGGATGAGGATGCAGGTCTCTGGAGTGCACAGATTCAGGAATCTAACTTTTTCCACATATTATTTAACCTTAAATATTTTGCTAATCACTGTGTCTCACCTTCTTCATCTTCAAAATAAGGATGAAACTATCTTTAAGGTTTCTATAAAGATGAAATGCTAAAATAAATGAAAAATAGATGTTTTTTTATATACCAGTGGTAGTACTAGTATTATTACAGCATTAGTATATATATGTGTGTATATATATATATATATATATATATATATATATATATATATATACACACACACACATACACACCACTGTTGGCAATAGCATGGTGGTACTGGTATTAACAGTATTTGTATATAAACCAATGGTGGAACTAGCATTATAGTATCAGCTGCAAAACAGTGCCTTCTTTTTTTAGGGAGATATTGTTTGAATGAAAAACAGTTGCTCAACAAATTTCAAAAGTCTCGGGTGGGTGAGATTATAGGTATAAACCTGTAATATCAGTACTGAGAGGTGAGGCACATGGAACAAGAACTCAATGCCAGGCCCAGCTACTTGAAAACCTATCACTTTAAAGGATTTTAAATACCTTATATTAAAAAAAAAAAAAAAAAAAAAAAAAAAAGGCTCGAGAAGGTAGCTTGTGGTAAAGTGGGAATTTGTGGAACTCCTAACAGTGGGAGTAGGGGCAGTCCCCAACTCCTTTGCCTACTTGTGGGACCCTGTTCCTCCTGCTGGGTTGCCTCGTCCAGCCTTGATGTGATGATGTGTGTACCTGGTCTTATTGTAGCTTGTTATGTTGTGTTTAGTTGGTGTCTGAGGGGAAGGGGTGCACCTGGAGAAGAGGGGAAGTCGGGGAGAGAGACTGGGGCAGGGAAAGGATGAGAGGGGAAACTGCAGTCGGGATGTAATACATTAGAAAAAAATTAAAAAAAAAAAAAGGCTACTAAGAAGGTAGCTCAGTAGTAGAGTACTTGGCCCTGGGTTCAATCATCACTACCACAAAACAAATGAACAGAAAACCGGAGAAAAGACAAAATCCAAACATAATAAATAATGGAAGTGAACATTAGCAAATCCTAGGTACATAATATGTACATATACTGAACTTTAAAACACAATCTTACTCTATGATAAAGTGTTTTCTAAAAATGATTATAAGAATATAATGAATTATAAGAATAGTGATATAACCATAGGCAGAAGGGTGCCAGAAAGAGTGGATGCTCCAAAATCAAGATGTTTATTTAAGCCTCAGTCCTGGCTCTGCTACTGTTAGCTGTCTGGCATCTAAGCCTTGGTGTCCACATTTGTAATTAAGAGACATAATATTTACTTCATAAAGTTAGCTGTGAGGATTAAATGACAAAGCATCTGTACCTCCCCTTGCTGGCACTTCATAAATGACAGACATTAGCATTCTCGTTGTCATTGAGTTCAGCACGGACTTAGAAGGTGATTATGATAATTAAATAAAGTGTGACCACACAACTGCCAGCCCAATAAATACCCTTCCTTTGGGAATGATTTCTGCAACAAAGCTTTGACTTTTCCAAGGCAAGGAGACGTTTACTCAAAACAAATACAAATTCACACTTTCTGTATTTCAACTTTATACTTTAAGCTACAGATTAAAAAAACTTTACTGATTTATTTCACCAATCAAAATTCTTGAGGCCACTCAACAGGAAGGAAACCATGTCTGGTCTTAAGACACCAAAGGCCTGGGATAGTGAGGGCATGGATCCCGGAAGAGATCCTACTCTTGCTATTTTACCAGAGCAGCAAAATTTCTATTCTAAAACTTATCCTTATCCTCACAGATAAGTGTCTCTATCTCTCACTCCCCAAAGAAGCTTCTCTTTCCTGCAAATAGAGTCCATTACAGAAAACTACACTTGGTTATAATGCAGAGATCAAGAGACGTGAGTGCTCAGTCCCAAGGGATGTTAACTGTAACACAACTCCTACACCAGGGGCTCAGGAGAAAGACAAGAGGAGAGGCCACAGGATCAGAGCCAGAGGATCAGGAACATTGCACGTCTCAGAGATAGCAGGGAAGCTACACCATGATACTTCAATGACATGGATGGCTGCCTAAATAAGACCCCAGTAACAACAATATTAACAGAAATGATAGTGGGGAAGGGGTTAATCTGACCTGGTCCCACCCCTAGACAAACAACGGTAGGCAACTGGTGACCACTGAGAAAGGGAGAATTAGCTTCTACAGGGATGAGCCCCATAAGTGGTCAGCCCTAAAATTATAACCATGTACATGGGCCACACTAAGTGGACTCAGCGTATGTGTGTATGCAACAATAGTCATCAAAGAAAAAGAGGCCATCACTGTGAAAGGGACTAGAAGGTGACATGGGAGAGGTAGGAAGACATATAAGGGAGGTTGAAGGAAGGAAAGGGACACAGGATCTGACACAATTATATTTCAATAAAAATAAAAAAAACAGATTTAATCATGAAAAAACAAAAAATAAAACACAATGAAAATAGAAATGTGAGCAGGGGCTGCTACATGTGACAAGTGCTACCTGTGATAAGTCTTTTTTGCCCACTGTGTCACAAAAGTCTTCCTGCACCAGCATTTTCCAGCCCGCTTTCCTGTCCTGGAACTCACTCTGTAGACCAGGCTGGTTTTGAACTCAGAGATCAGTCTGCCTCTGCCTCTCAAGCACTGAGATTAAAAGCATGAGCCACCACTGCCTGGACTGCACTCCTTTTCTTATTGGAGTTACTATAATTGGCTGTAACTTTTTATATACTTGGTTATTTATTGTGTGTCTTATTAGAATATAACCTTCTCAGGGCAGAACCTGGTTTGCTTTGATCATGGCCGTCTCTCCAGTATTTAGAACACGGTCAGGTTGAATTTGGCATTGAATCTGTTCAAAGAACATGCTCATGGCCCTTACTACACTCAGAATTCTGTTGCAATTGACCATCCCACTTAATTGTACAATCTCCTCTTTTTTTGGGCATAGAAACAGAAAGGCCCAAAAGAGTTAAGTAGCATGCCAAGTATCTTCCAACTGATAAATACTAGTGATGATCGGAGATCCTGATCAGGTCTGTTTTACTCTCAAGTTTATGTTCTTCCCCAATATCTCCGATGGAGTGGAAGACATTGAAAATCTGGAGTGCAGTTAGTGGCACACAGAATCGTGGATTTGGAGTTGCTTAAATCAGGAGAGGGGAAACCAGCTCGGTGCTAGTGAGGAAAGTAGACTCCCTAAGCAAGCAGTGAGATTCAAGTAGGCCAGTGTTGGGATGGGAGATCACCAACAGTGTCTCCATTGCACTTACTGCTGTTCCCTTGTGACTGCATGGCATGTCTTATTGTCTAAGGTGGAACTGGCTACTTTAGTCAGCATCCATTAAGGATTTCTCCCTCCATTGTATTGTCTGCAGAGGTACCATTTACTCTTTCTAATGCAGAAGAAGAAAACATTGGATGTCTTGAAGCTTCCTATTCAAAGATGTAGTCATATATTTACTATGCAAAATGAACATGCCAGGATCTTAGGAATAAAAACTAGGGCTGACTTTTTTTCTATTAAGTCAAAGGGCAAAAAAGCAACATGATTTGAAGGTACAGTACTAATTAACAACTGACCCCAAGTCTGAATGGTAAGTTAGTGTATTTACTGAATGGTAAGTTACTGTATACATTTTAACTACTACTACTACTTCTTCTTCTCCTTCTCCTTCTTCTTCTTTTTTTTTGAGACAGGGTTTCTCTGTGTAGCCCTGGCTGTCCTGGAACTCACTCTGTAGACCAGGCTGGCCTTGAACTCAGAAATCCACCTGCCTCTGCCTCCCAAGTGCTTGGATTAAAGGCGTGCGCCACCACTGCCCGGCCACATTTTAACTTCTTTATTACACATAAAAAGATTTTTTTTTGTTGGCTTTTAGGAAATTCCCAAACTACTCACCTTTACTGGGCTTCCAAGGATATGGATCAACAGAAAAGCTATTATTTTTATATTTTCCTAAAGTTTTTTTTTTTCTTCTGAGAAAGCACTTTAAGTATAGGAGCCTTCTTAATATATTGGCTGACAAATATTTGATTTTTACTACATTTTATTTATTTTTGTGTACAGTTTCAAACCCTCAACCCTTGGGAGGTGGGATGAGGAAGACTAAGGAAACTAGACTGCACTCTATGAAACACTGGCTCAAAGATCAAAACCAAACCAAACCAAACCAAAGCCTGCCTAACCCAACCAACCTCACACTAAACAGCAAAAACTGAAAAAAACCCCAAATAGCAGCAGCAGCGGCAACAGCAGCAGCAGCAGCAGCAGCAACAACAACAACAACAACAAGAAGCCTAACACTAAACCAACCCAACCCCGCCCCCAACCTCTGAGTGGTGGCAAGTTTAAAATCATTGACTCCTGATCCCAGAGGTAAGAACTGAGCCCCAGGGTACTGGATGCCCCAGTGCAGCATGGTGGAAGAGTTAGGCAGGTACTCATAAGCAGCAGAAAACCTTGAGAGCTGCCAGGCACCATGATGCACACTATAAACCAAGCACCCAAGAGGCAGAGGCAGGAGGACCTCCAGGGCCGGGGTATTCTAGGTCACAGAGGAAGGGCCCATCTCAACTAACCAAAACCACAGTCTGCATGTGTTTACAGCAGGACCATTCCATTATAGCCAAAAGGTAGAAACATTTCACAACCCAGCTGCTTATTTAAGTCAAATAGATGAGCTACATGTATGTTTGTATACATAGCCATCGAAAGGGGAAAAACTAGATACATGCTAAAATATGAATGAGCTTCAAAAATAACGTATCAAGTTAAAGACAGATACATTTATACTCAATGTCCACTCTAGGACAAATCCAGACAGAAAGCTGGTAAGTGGTTGCTAGGAGAAGAAGTGGAGGGGAAAGAAAATCTCTGGAGACTTGATGGTGCTGGGTATACAACCTTGCAAATACTCCAAAAAAGATAAATACCCTTGGGTTGTACATTTAGAAGGGTCAATTATATGCCACCAGAGCCTCAAAAGCAAACAAAACCACTACCATGACAGAAATCTGAGTTTGCCTTCCTCTCCTTGAAACACACACACACACACACACACACACACACACACACACACACACGCACGCACAGTGAGTCTTCTGATTTCCTCAGATTGGAATGCAAACAGGGCTAGACCACTGGGGAGTTGGTAATGTGGGCAAGGAGAGACAAGTAACAAGTAATTACAGTAACTTTAAACAATGGTAGCCAACAGCTGTTAAGAATCTACTACATAATAATGATAAACACTGTGAAATGCTTGTGGCGTTTGTGATGTCAGCAAGCTGGGATTCTAACACGGGATAACATTCTAACATGGGATAGGGGGTTTCTAGGGAGGGGAGATGGGGAAAGGGGATGACATCTGAAATATAAATAAATAAAATATCCAATAAAAATGCAAAATTAAAAAAAAAACCAATTCTAACATGGGAATATGTGAGTACTTGGGGAGCCTGAGACAGAGGACTGCTGTTGAGTTCCAGCCTAGCTTGATAAACCTGTTCTATGTGAGATCCCTGTCTCCTACCAAAGAGGAGGACGAGAAGGAGGAAGAGGAGGGGAAGAGGAGGAAGTGAGGAAGCAGGATGAAGAAGAGGAGGGGAGGAATAAGAGGAGGGGGAGGAGGAAGAAGAGAGGAAGGAGGAGGAAGAAGAGGAGGGGGAAGAATAGGAGGAGGAGGAGGAAGAGGAAGAAGAAAGAGAAAGAAAGAAAGAATGAATGAATGAATTATTTTGTGCTATTCAAATGAGTACAATTGAATCCTAAGAGTCCTTAAAGGCGGCAGGGAACCCTAAGGTCAGCAGCATGAGACTGACTCCAAAGTCCTTGGGTAAAAGGACCTCCAGAAGCCATGAAGCAGGACAGATTACCTAGACCACAGCCCTGCCAATCCTTAGTTCTACTCACTGAGACCCACTTTCTATATCTGATATCTAGAAGTATGAAATAATATCTATATAGTTTAAATTATTAAGTTGTGGCAATTTGTTATCTAAGTAATGGGGATTTAACACAGCAAGGAAAGACTTGCCTGTTAAGCTCTGGTGCAAACTAGGGGCAATTAATAAAAGAACAACACAAGGAGATATAAGAACGTGAAGGTAACAGTCAACTAAAGCCAAGTTGCTGCGGGTGGCACCAGCGGCGTACGTGGTCTCTGCATGTCTACATCCATGGCCCCTGCTGTGTGCAGTGCTGCAGGAAGATGGCACTTCACAAGCTCTGGTGAGCAGACAGCTCAAGGAATGTGTTTGGCTTATCCCTAAAACATGGGCCAGAGCTGGTTCCAGTCCAGTACCCTTGCACAATAATTAGGAGTTCTGGCCACTTTTAAAATGACCTGTGACTTTGGGAAGGACAGGTTATTTTAGAATCTTCAGTAAGTGTCATCAGTGAGGAAAGTGGATGTAGTCAGTGCTGAGCTTGCCTCAGTCTGAAGTCCAACTAGTAGTTTGCTTCTGACTTTCAATAAATGTATTTTAGTTAATAGTTACTAAGTACTTGATGTTAGGCGTTCAATTCACATGGCAATCCTGTAAGTATCTCCACTTAATAGATGAGGAAACTGAGGCTCCTTGAAGTTCTAGAAAACCATAACGCTTGCTTTAGTTTCTACAAGAAAAATACCTTATCCAGTGCAGAGTTGCTGTTCCTTTGGTAAGAACCCTGACCAAGACATTTCACCCTGAGGGTTCTATTCCCCGGGGGGCTCTGGACTCTACCCTCAAAACCAAGTACATTATTAAAACTGTATCTGGACTTAATGGGCTGCTTTCTGCCTACAGGGCCAGCTAATTAGTCTTAATTATCTCATTATGGATTCTAAGTATTTCCAGCTGCTTCTTTACCCCACTGCCCACTCTCCATGTCTACTTTCCAAGTAGTCTCTGCCAAGTCATGGGCACAGGTGAACTGATGATGCATTCTCCATCCGTGAGAACATTAGTTATTTCTGATCAAGCCCCTCACCTGCTAAGTTTTCCTTGGAAGCCTACCTTTCCTTTCCTTAGTCCATGAAAAGAAATACACTTTGCCCAACTATTACACACAGAACACTATCTAAAAATTTCATTTGACCTTCACTGGATTAATTAGCAAATTCTTCTACTCAGGAAAAACCATAGAAGTGAATCTGTTTATTTCATAGACTCGTAGGAAGTAATCTCATTTTCCCTCATTGCTCTCAAGCCCTGAATCAATCCTTTGGTCCAAACAGTTCAAATAAAGAAGAAGAAAAGTTATATTTCTTACTTGATTGAGAAGGTGAAGGGACACTTTGGTAAGAGTGAATAAAAATGTGTGATCTGATGACTACTGTGGGCAGGTGCATGCATCTCTGAACCTCAGTTTACTAGTTTACTATTAAGCAATGGGATGACTGATACATGGCAGACGGAGAGAACTACCTTTTCCAAGATGTTCTCTATCGCCTATCATTGTGTGAGCACTCCTGCACACACACACACACACACACACACACACACACAAATGTAATATAAAAGGGGGAAAGTTCTTTTCTGTGTATATTTAAAATTCCACCTTTACTTGCTACCTGGAGACTACTCTTTCCCAGTTACTCAAGTTGTTAACTTGTTACATAAAATTGCTCAACGTTTGGTCAGCAATACCCTCAAGTGCCAATTACCATTTGAGACACACACTATGTCACTGCCACTCCTAAAGCCAGAACTATCATCTATAAGCACCACTTAAATGTTAATATTTTTCTCTTCATGGAAAAGACTATTCATTTTTATAGTTTAAAATATCAGAGGAATGTAACACTTGCTCAAATCCTAACCCAAGTACTTCTGAGTAGTTCAGTGTCAGAATTTCTGCATATATGGTTTGATATGACTGTTGACACTGAAATTCCAAATTTATAAGTGGCAAAACATTTGCAACTAATATTTGGTTCTTTACAAAACAAACAGCATCCTTGAGGCTTTTCAATGTCTTTCCTCTTCAGGGTTTGTCAACTTAATTTACCTCCATTTAAATTAAACAACACAGAAGGGTTTTGTTTGTTCAAATATTTTTACACTGAACAGCTTGTTGGAGGCTCTCCATTTATTCTTTCCTTTAGCTTATTAAATCAACAAGTTAATTGTAAAATAACCCAGGGAGCTCTCAAGTGGTTCTCCAAAGGATAGCATGCGCACGCAGAGGGCAGCCACCCATTTCTTTGTTCCCATGCATTTTCTTGCAAGGAGGCTTCCTGCATCCCTCTGGTAATTTCTGGGGACTTGAATAGCACAAAACTAACATCTTTTCCACATTGAAACATTATCATTGTAATGATAAAATGCTTCCAATTCTGTCCTTCATACAAGTGAGCCTTTTGTCTAGTTTATTTAAAACAATTTGATAACATTGTACAACTGTTTATTGCCAAAAACTTACCCATTTTCATCGGAAATACAACCTGGGGCACATAGCATCTAATTAAATTCATACAAAGTGCAAATTACTGAAACTAACCCAAAATGCATTTCAAAGTAAATACCAATTAATGTGACACCCAATTTCTCTCCCCCCTTCTAATTACTCCAATGTGCATGGCTTATATAAAAATATTCAATTCATTTTGTAGGATTCAATTAGAATGTTTTGTATTTCAGGCCAAGAATCTCGTCCAGTTTACATAAGCAGGTTGGTTAGGCATTTTTTTCTACTTGATTCTTTTCTCTCCAAATCAGTATTATAAAATTTATCCTTATTATTATTGTTTTTAATTTAGGGATGTTCTCATCACCCATTATATTTGCTTCTTTCATTTAACACATGATCTGTGCTATTCTTGATTATAATACCATCCTTTTCTTTTTTGTTTCCATGGCAGTGAACACAATAGAAAACGATCAAACCATATATATGAAATTTTGACAGCAACGATCCCTTCAATCTAGGCTGTGAGACAAGGCCTCAAATAATCAAAACTGTGTTCAACAACATTCAACAAAAAATGAGGTAGTAACACTCCTGCTCAAGAGCAAGAGAGGACTGACTGGGCTGAGGAGCAGCTGCATGGAGCTCATCAATCGCGGAAGTGACCAGCCACGTGATAAAATTCTGCTCTCAGAGGACAATGATCAGAAACATTGCCACAAAGACCCTGGCAGGCAGGGATGATTCAAGAAGCCACAATAATGGCATCCTGGTTGTTGTAAAGCTGCCCATCGTTGATTCAACAAGCACCTGGTAATAAGTATAGTGAACTTGGTGCTAAAGAAACAGGAAAAGACAAAATCAGTGCTCTGAAGAATCTCAACATACTTTGTAAAGAATGACTCTGGTTCTTAACAAGACCAGAAACCCTAGTTATAGCATAGTATAACGTTTCATAAGGATAGTTGTTATAGTTTTAAATTTAATCTGTAACTCAGACACAACTATTTTATATTGAGTCTCTACTATGTACCAGGTACACTTCTATTATAGCGTCTTTCTGTTTCACTCAAGGTATACAAAAAAGTATTAGGATATAATATTTATATTTTGTCCATACAAACTTTGAATGGAAAAATGTAAATTTATAGTTTATATTATTATGGATTAGATGTTTAAAAGGTATCTAATTTGGAAAACAATGAAATTCTATTATTTAAATCATAAAGGTTTACTTAGGTTTCTTATGCCTCACAATTTACATTAAGCAAAATTAAGTAAATCTGCCCTTAAATGTGCAATGCAGTCTTTCTGTCATCAATATGAATACCACTTATCAATACAATACACTGTCTGAGTATTATGGGATAGTCTACACTGTGGTAAGGCTCTGTATGCTCTGCTGTTGCTTATGACAAACAGAAGATGAGGATGAGTACCTTTTGTATTGATGACTCCATGGAAAAAGAAATCTTGATCCATTTCCATTATCAGGTTCTGAATAACTGATAAAGCCAATCTCCAGGAAATCTACAAATATTACTCCTTAATTTCTCCATTTCTTTCACTATGCAACCAGGCCATTAAAAGAGTAAAGTGTACACAGCATTTTAATTCTTGGACACATGGAAACTAAGAGCCCCAGTTCCTCAAGGTCAGGCAGGGCTCACTGAGCCTGACACATGTATCTGAGTTCAGCCATGCGCTGGTTAAACGACTGCCCAGAATAGCAAGAGTTTAGCACTTCTCTCCACAGCAGCAGTCAGGAGGTAAACAGGCGGTGCTCAGTACAGAAGACTGCTATCAGAACTCCTACTTGACTGGGTTGTGCATGCCTGGTTCATACTCTTCAAATATTTATAGACAGTTTTCTTTCCCTCAAGCTCTAGCTGTCACTTAGCCAAGTTATACATACACGGTTCTTTTAATCTCTCCTTAGAAATCAATTCCACTCAGCTCCTTAATCATTCTAGTTCCATTTCCTCAACTTTTAGTTATCTGTTTTTCTTGTGACTTATTCTGTTGAAATGTATGAAAATGATATAGCCATGGAGGGTTAACTGCTTTTTCATTTTAAAGTTTAATGTCTTTTGTGTAAGATAAAACTTTTTTTCTTTTTATATGATCACACTTTAAAAACTGTTTATGTTGATGATGTACCTATCAATATTGCAAGAAAAAATACAAATTTCAGTATTACATTCTCTAAGAATAACAGTATCACTGGCCAAAATCCCTTGGTTGTCTAAAGCTGACTGATATGAGAAATATGGGAATCTAGAGTAACGCAGCTACACAGAAAAGTGCCCATTTTACAATTCCACCTATTTGTAGACTTGTGTGTGTGTGTTTTTACTAAATACAGCTTTTCAATAAAAAATTAAAATGGGATAAGGAATGTTTTTAGAAAACAAGACTCTAACACTAAAAGTCCAGGAAATAGAGGGAGGCAAATGTGATGACATCAAACTAAAAAATGCAACGACACATAATTTCATTATTTTAAGAATGGTATCAAACAAAGATGAAAGATATTGATGCTGAAGACAACGTGGGCAATGGAAACACTTGCCCACTATCAGTAGGAAAGTAAGTTAGGACAGGCATTATGAAAGTGGAACTATCTATATGGAGAGCTTGCAACAACTTAAAAATGAACCATCACATCATCCACCAATCCCACTATTGGGTACACCTCAAAGGGACAGAAGACACTTGCACTGTCATGTTTTCTACATCACTATTCAGAGCAATCATGGAACAGAAGCAGCCCTACTGCCACCAGGGAACAATGGGGGACATATGGAGGGTGCTTATATATAGCATATTATGTTTGGCCATAAAAAGAATGAAAACTTTTCATATGAGACAATACAGATAGAACCTTATGCCAACTGAAATAAGTCAGGACACAAAGACAACTCCCTCACGGGTGACAGAACTTCAAACGATGTAGTAATAGTGGTTACTAGAGGCTGGGCCCTGCAGGGGAGGGGGAAGGGATGGAGGGAGGCCTAGCAATGGGTTCTTATAACTCAGTTAGGAGTTATGTCCTCATGTGCTGACGCATCACAAGATGCTAATAGCACACTGGATATTTAAAAAACTCCCAGAAACAATTTGAGGAGTCTTTAACAATGAGGAAATTGTAAGTGTCCAAAAAGATTTAGTGATGAACTGGGAGTATAGCTTGGTTGTAAACTGCTGGCTTATTATACACCGGACCTTTGGATTTTTACCTTCAACAGTACTAAAATCAAAATAAAACAAAAACAACACAAACCAAGAAAAGATTTGTTTAACATGAATAATCATTATAAAATACCTATAAATATCAAAACATTCCATGTTATTCTGGTAATATATATACAATCTCTATCAGTTAAAAAGTAAATTAAAATTTTTAAAAAATCAGAAATTTTTGTTGTTTGGTTTTGGGTTATTTTTTTGCTTTTCAAGACAGGGTTTCTTGTGTGGCCAAGTGTAAATAGGTATATATTTAAAACATTGTAAAACATGCTAATACATAATTAACTCTAGTATTTTAATTAGCATAATATTATCTCATGCACTTAACATTTTTGTGGTGAGAGCACTTTATATACCCTAGTAAAAAGTACTCACAAGAATAAACTGGGAGTAAGTTCTGTAGCATGCTTGAGACCTTAGGCTCAACCCTCTACAGCTGCAGCTATGTGCTACATCTCTTAAACTTTATTTAATTCCTGTCACTAGATGAAAGGGCATATCAAAGTCAGGACATCATTTCACACTGTCTCCAACTTTGATAGTCCTTGGTAACTACCACTATCCAATTTTATAAAATCACCTTTTATTTCAGAGTCTACATAGAGTGAGATCTTGTAGCAGTTGTCTGTCTATGCCTGGCTTATTTCACTTAACGCAATACCACTTAGTTTCATCCACACAATGGAGGCAATGCAAATAGATTTGTTTTCTTATTTGTATGGCTAAAGATGATTTGTGTGTGTGTGTGTGTGTGTGTGTGTGTGTGTGTGTGTGTGAGAGAGAGAGAGAGAGAGAGAGAGAGAGAGAGAGAGAGAGAGAGAGAAAGAGAAAGACTTTTTTTGTTCATGCACCAGTGGATGCCTAGGTTGCTTCTATCTCTTGGCTACCGTGATTGCTGCTTTAATGAACAAGCTAGTGCAGGTGTCTGTTCTGTGTGCTAACTTCACTCTCTCTGGTGTATAGCCCACTAGGAGGATTTCCAAAGCCTGCTGTGGTTTGACTTTTAATTATTTAAGGCATTTCCATACGGTTTTCCACAATGGTTACAGTAATTATTGAGCATACAAAAACCCCTTCAGTTTTACTTAGCCCCCTTGATGCATTTTCTCCAATATACACAGCTGTCCTATTAGCTCAGCAGTCCTTACCTTTCCCCAGGTTAGTTACCAGTCATGCCCTGTACCATCCTCAATCATCAGCCTGTGGTACTACAGGGTCATGCACTGTACCGTCCTCTATCATCAGCCTGTGGTACTACAGAGCATATATACACAGCTGTCCTATCAGCTCAGCAGTCCTTACCTTTCCCCCGGTTCATTACTGGTCATGCATTGTATTGTGCTCAATCATCAGTCTGTGGTACTACAGGGTCATGCACTGTATCATCCTCAATCATCAGCCTGTGTTACTACAGAGCTGATTTCAGAGTAAGCACATGAGCTACAATTTTAATTCTATTATTGAACACTCATATAATTTCCATTTTGCTTTTGAGCTTAACTGTTACTGCACACAAACAACATGGACAATGCAGGGCTAGCAATGGAGTACCAGCAGAGCCTTTCCTCAGCATGCATAAAGCCCTCGACTGGATTCCTAGCACCACTTAAAACTAGGCATGATTGCATACACCTATAATCCTACCTGTTGGGATTTAGAAAAAGGAGGACCAGAAGTCTAAGATTCTTTACAGCTACAAAGCCATTCAAAACCACTCTGGGCTTCCTGAGACTTTCTCAAACAAAAATAAAAGAACAACTTTTGCCCCTGCAGATTTGGAAACTGGAAGACTGCTGTGGATACAGCTCAGAGTAGAGCCCTGCCCTAGCATATGAAGCATCATGGGTTTGGTCCTCAGCACACGGGCCTATAATGTCATCTCAGCCTCCAGAAGTGGAGGATCAGAACTTCAACCTCCTTCTTAACCTCAGCCTGAGGCCCAACTGAACACACAAAAAAGATCATTCCTGTTGGGCTGGCAAGATGGCTCACTGGATAAAGTAATCCACCAAGCCTGATCAGGAGTTTGATCCCTGGAACCCACATGGTAGAAGAGAACAACTCCCAAAACGATGTCCTTTAATCCCCATTTGTGTGTTGTGGCCTGGGTGTACACACACACACACACACACACACACACACACACACACACTCAAAATACATAAAATCTAAAATGTAAAAAAAGAAAACAAAATGCAAAAAACATATGAAAGCAAGGGCAAACATTTATAGTATAGGTGTCCTTCTGACTGTTTCTATACTTCCTGTTCTTGACTCTGCAGTACTGGGGCCTTGTATTTGTGTTCCACCACTGAGCTAGATCCCTGGCCTTAAAAATATTAATTTTGAGACAGGGTCTGCCAAATTTCTGACCTTGAGCTCACTCTGTAGTTCATTCAGGCCTTGATCTTGTACTCCTGTCGTCCCTGAGCCACCAGGCCCAGTTTCCAGATCAGCAAAAGTAAAATCAATGGTCAAAGGATAATCAGAAAGGAATCCTAACAAGTAAAAAGCTACCCCTCCTAACACTGCACTCTTTCTTTTTTGCTGACCTGTCAGCAAAGCTCCATCCACTTACCCAGATCTACCATGAGAAGGCGAGTGAGGGCTGTGTAGAAGGTCGTTCGGCACCGGAAGTCACTCACACTGTAAGTATCACTGATGCCAAGAAATGGGAAGTGTTCACTCTGATGAAAGCAAAGGAGCATGCAAGGTTATCAATGTTCCACCCAATCAGAAAAAAGCTAATTACTAAAGAATTAGACATACCGTGTGGTTTTTCAGCATGAATTTCACAGCATCTATTTTCACAAGTTTTTTTAAAAGGATATAGGTAATAATGTTAAGGAATCTGGAGAAATATACACAATAAATCACAAAACATACCTAAAATGGCGTTTTCGTATGTAAAGAGACTAAGTATGTCTAGGAGAACTCCTATAGAAATGCCTTTCATTTTGCTAACAATGATGGTCCATTATTAACCAGGGCAATTACTTTTCCATCTTATACATATTCTAGCTATGAAAGGAAAGAATGAATCCTATAATTAGGACAAGAACCCCTCACTGTTAAAGCCTTGACGGCAGAAAATTGAAACTGACCCTTTTCACACTGGGTATAGCTAAAGAGTTTCTTTTCACTAATTCTACTTCATAATAAAATTATTATAAAGACTCATAATAGACTATTAAAAAAGAGAAAATTATTCAATTTTAAGAAACAGTGAATTCAGAAGTTTAAAACCAAAAATCTAGTCAGAGAGATAGAGCAAATTTCACATCATTGAATGTTGAAAGACAGCTTAATATAACTAATATTTCTCAAGCGTTTAAGTGGAAGACATTTTATCTAGTCTTTACAATTACAGTGTTATTAATTCTATTCTGTAGATATGAAAACAGAAGCTTAAAGAAGTTAAGTTGTCCATCTAAGTCTGCACAGATGTGGTTGATACTGCTGAAATCTGAACAAGGGTTGAGTCAAAGGACCATGCTTTTTCCTGTTTACAAGGTTGTTCTGAGGATCAGATGATACAGATGTCTTTGCTGAGTATAAGCCAGGGAAAAGGCATGAGGGTGAGCAAAATAGAGTGGGCACTGGCTACTAGACTAACTCTCACAACTCTACCAGGCAAATTAGCATCACTCCCAGTTGTTAAATGACCAAATGATTTAAACAAAATTAAATAAATACCTTTCCCTATAACAAGCTGTGACTATGACTTAGGCTTAAGTTTGTTCACCTTCCAGGCGAGCACTAGAGTGGCATCTTATGCATGTGCATCGATCTCCTCACAGACTGAAAACTGTGCCACGCTTTCCCCTTAGTGCACTGTATTTTCTGGCAACCAAAGGGCAACCTCAGCACTGACAAGCAGCAAGCTTTTCCTTACATCTGAAGATGTGGATCTGACGACTTTTCAAAACCATCAATCTTTAAGCAGATGAACTGCCACTCAAACTTCACTCAGTTAAACAAGGGTGGGGATCAATAAACTTAGAAATATCTTAAGTAATTACCAAAGGCAATTCTCTTAAAATTGCTAAGTTAAAAGTGACAGGGTATATGGGTAGTATGAATGCTGCCATTAACAGGAAACTTCCTGTCAGCACTGCTAACAAACAGCAAGTCATGTTTAGACAATAGAATATTTATGAAGCAATAAACAGAACATCCACAGGAAAAACATCAGCTGCCAAAGATATTTTCTGTAGAACCGCATCTGTGCACTTTGAACCAAGGTCAGCCCCTACTGCCTTTTAATTAATTCTCAAAAAAAATTTTTTTGAAAAAATACAATAATCTATTTACATCTATTTACAGGAATTCAGCTCAGATCTAGTTAATGGTCTTAAGATCTGTAATGTTAAAAGGAAAAGGCAAATGGACAGATCTTTAAGATCCTTTATTTTTATTCTTCTCTAGCAGACAAGTGTGCTTTTAAGTTGCTCCCTTTGGGCAGGATGGGTGGATTAACATAGTTTTGGTTCTTCGGAGGCCTGTAGCTCCCAGCAGTGAGGACAGCACGGTGACAGTCACTGCAGCAGTACCGGGAATCATGCACAGGGTACACTGAGAACGCACTAATACACAGTAAAGCTAAGGGCCAACCCCAAGTCTGCTGACTCTACAGCAGCCGGACCTCATTCCACTATCTGATACACACCTATTTGACTTTAAAGGCTAGCATCTGTTCTTTTGCCCAACTTAAAATACAACTGTAATTAAAACTGGGTCCCACATATGATAGGGGGATCTTAGCTTTTGGGAGTGGCAAATTTGTTAATGGTCAACTGCCACACCTGACTGAGCAAATTTCCAGAAAATTCTTCTGCATCTGAGTGGTTAAAAAACATTAAGACAGGTGAAGCTGATCATGAAGCTAGCAACCATGACAAACAGAGAAAAGCAAGAGGGCAAAGGAGTGGTTTATCTTACATACTGTTAAAATTCTGAGTGAGTTCTCTTTGCAGAAGATAAGTAAACTGAGAATGAACTTGTCTCTTGTGTTGAGAGTATTACACAGGTTAGTAGAGATCGCCACAGGAGCAGCAAGCATGGCTTCAATCCATGAGTAATGTCTTAGGTTTCTACTGCCGATAAAACACCATGACCAAAAAGCAAGCTGAGGAGCAGAGGGCTTATTTGGCTTAGGACTTTTTAATCAAGTGCCTACAGCCTGATATTATGGAGGCATTTTCTTAGTGGAGATTCCTGCCTGTCAAGTTGACATAAACCTACTGGGTACAATTGACTCCTTGTCAACTTGACACAAACATATCACTGGTAAGCCACCTTACCTATTTCATTCATCCCCCAAGATTTCATATTAAAAACATAAATAACTTTAAAAGTCCCACTGTCATTACAAAGTCAAACACATTAACAATTCAGTATCTATAAAATAGCCAATTGCTTTTAAAATCCAAAGCCTTTCAACTGTGGGCACCTGTAAAATCAAAAGAAAATTAAATGCTTTCTTACTTCAAGAGGTAAGAACCAGAACACAGGCACATCAAATCAAAGCAAAATCAAAGGACTCAACGCCTAAGGTCAGGGATTCACTCTTGATCTTCTGGGCTCCTCTAAAGGGCTTGAGTTCCCTCCCTGGCCCCACCCCTGAAACATATACAGCATGTCTTCTAGTTCTGCCTGGATACACTCCACTGCTGCCACTGTTCTTGGTGGTCATCCCATAGTACTGGAATCTCCAAAATGCCGGGGTCTTCTGTTCAACTGGGCTGCATTTTCACCAATTTCCTTTCAAAGGCCTCTGCCTCCTGAGTGCTAGAATTGAAGGTATGCACTACTATCCTTGGCTCACATCATTACTTTTAATGTATAAATTTCTATATAATTAGTATAGAGTTAGATTTTAAAATGTGTTATGTTAGTAAAGCAACTGACCTGGGCCCTTAGAGGAGAAATCTGGATGGAAGGTCAATACTGTTAGAACTGAAAGCGCTGAGGGTGGGGTCTGCTATTACTCTTTGACCCTTGACCCTGTACTTGGCAGATGCCCAGCTGAATTGAAAGAGAACAAGCTACAGTAAATGAAGTGAGTGTAGAAAGAAATTGAAAAGTCACCATTTTAAGGATAAAATCAGATTAAAATCAGCATTGGTGAGTTAGTCAGAAGCCGAAGAAAAAGAATGCTTTTGTTACGTCACAGACATCCCGGGCAGAGCCTTGTGTATATAAGCTACGCATTTACACAGGTGCCCGACTTAGAGACCCCTCATGTTGGTTTCAAGCTTTACTGTTGGATGTTGTGACATGATCAATGATTTTAAAGAAGAGACTCACAATTTTCATTTTGAGTTAGGTCCTAAAAATTTATAAGTGTTTTTTATGATAATACAGAAATTAATGGTTTGGAAACCTGTTGAGAATCAAGGGATAAATTAACAAAGAACCCTTTATGGGGTATATTTTTATTTTAAAATATCTTATTTTTATTTGTGTGCATGACTGTGTGTGTGTGTGTTTGTACATTCTGTATGTATGTGTGCATTGGAGGGCAAAAGAGGGTGCTGGATTCCTTGGTGCTAGAGTTACTAGAATCATAACCTCCTGATATGGGTGTGGGGGATAAAACTCTGGTCCTCATGAAGACTCTTAAGTGTATTAATTACTCATTACTATAAATGTGAGGCCCACAGTGAGAGGCATTACTGCTATCAGCTGGAGTAGATGAGGCACTGCAGCAGAAATCCTAACCAGCTACTCTCCAAGAAAAGGCAAGCTTCAAGTGCAGACGAGCAGAGGAGCAGACTGCAGAACTCAGCAGCGCTCTCCCTTCCCTCCCGGCAGTTAGGTAAGTGCTTGGTTGACCCTACGCCCTCTTTTCCTCCTTCCCCACTCCAGTCACTTGAACAGTCTCAACACTGCTTGCTCAGATAGAAACTAGAATTCTAGATGTGTAAACATTTCAGAGAGGAGAGACCCTCTCAGGCCCTGACCCTGACGGAAGAGGGCTGGACCCAGATGGAGCAGGTTAGCTCTGTGCAAGTTAGCACAAGATACTTGGAATGAAGAATTCTAAATTTTACTTGTGAAAATTTTAATAGTATGGAAAAAAGTTACCTAAATATACTTGCTAAATGCAATATCCATCCATCCATCCATCCATCCACAGCACTTAATCTGATAGGAAAATATGAAAGTTCTCTCAAAAGGGTCTTTGAGTTTAAACATTACAAAGCCTCACTAATTTAGAAGGCTCAGATTAAGCTAACAGTACCTAGGTAGGAAAGAGAAGAGGCTATCTAGTCTTGAAGGCTCAGTTTCCACAGAATCACTTAGGAAGCCAGCTGACCTCTCATCTGTCACAAGATGCCCTATTTAATGCTAACAGAGCTGAATGAAGATGTGCCATGGGAGAAATGCCTGTCTCTCCCATATGTGCCTAGTCACCCCAGAAAAACAGTAAAGAGATAGATTCTCAGCTCCTGGTCAAAGCCTTGCAGAGAGAGGTGCTGGTGTGTGGCCTTATGATGTGATACCAGATATCCAGTTTTGATACTCAAATAAACGTGACCACTACTTTAAGGGAACTTTAGGCTGTTCTATAATTCCTAAAAACAATTTTTGGTAATTTTAATTTCCAAATAAGTGGTCAAATAATCAAAGCTAACAGATTGGTTTTACACATCATAAACACTGAATAACAGCCCCCTGAAGCACACAAAATAGAAACTAAAACCAAAACAACACAAAATATCCCAAAGTGCCAATGGCACACATTAGAATATAGAAAATAAAAAAGGTTTCATAAGATAAAATGGTTTTCACTGACTTGCTAATAATATTTTTAAAATACACTGAGTATCAAAATAAGTGTTTCTATGATTGCAGACCAATAGGTGTTTCTATAGCTTAATAATGCAATTATAATTGTAACAAAAAAGTATTTTAAGATCCCAATTAAAAACCTCGTATAATAATGATATTGGCTAGAACAGCAGAACACACATTAGGTAAGTAGTAACTGCACTGAAATGGATGCAGCAAGCACATATCCCATTATGTAAATGAATTCAAAGATACTTCATGACTGATCAGCTAGAAGGGACATAATGATTTATAATTCAAATAACTGAGCACTGAAATCAAATTGAGCTAATATATATTTCTAAATATGCAAACTTGAAATAATTGTTAAAAAATATAAATCAATGTACCTGCATGGAAATAATTTACATCTGTTACAACCTTTAACCTTTGTCTAATAAATTTTCTGAAAATAAGACTTTTAAAAATTAATTTTGAGAACTATTCAAAAAAATAAATAGCTTGTAAAATAAAAGGTTATGTGTATTTAAAAATAGATAACAAAAAAGTATCTTAATAGTTACCAATAAACTAGGCATTATGCAAGTTATATGAAAATACAAATCAAAGTAATTCAAATATCAATATCAAACTAAAATCAGAGTGAATCAAAACAATAGGTCTGTGCTCTACAACCAAAGCCCTTCTTTCACAGTAATTCACTGTGAAAACCTGGAGAGTTTGCAATACTATGAAGTACTTATAAACCACTTCATATGTTAGAAATAAAGAGTATTTCAGCACCATTATTAGAAAAAAATACAGGTTGAGTTTTTTTAATAAGAAAAAATACATATCTTAAAAAGCCAAAATGACCACTGGAATTGGGTTGTACATCACTTTCCAGTAAAGAGGAAAAACAGCCTAGACAGGTGTAATTTATCATTTTTCTGATTTAATATCAAAGAAATATATTAAAATAATAAAAAGAATCCTGAAATCCTCAAAATTTGTAGTGATAAATAGCCCTCCCTGTCTTTATTGCATTATACCTACTAACAGAAATATTGCATGGTGGATTTTGCCAGACAAGGACGATTATTTTCCAATAAAAAGTTGCATATTAAATTCCAGCACGAAAGTGGGTGTCTAATACTTTGGAAATCTTTTATGGTTTATGGAGGAACACAATCTTAAACTTAACTAATACAAGCATATTCTTGGAACGAAACTACATTAAAGGTTTCCATCCAAAGCTAACCATTTTCAGAATTTGCCCTTATATTCAAACATCAGCTAATCTTACAGGTTAACTAAACCAATGTTTGTTTATTTATTTTGCATAACATCTATGTATCTTACAGCTAAATTATAAGCAACAATCTACATTCTGGCTCTTCTTGGTAGAAATATAATAACTAATCTAATAGGATGATTTCTGGCTTCAAATTTTCTAGGATTTCTAAAGACAAAAATGCAAGCACTGAACATGTAAGAGGAAATCTTAATTTAGAATATGTTTGACAGTAACTGGGTGAGAAAGCCAACAATCAACAAGGTGGTTAAAAGCTCTCTTTCTGTTATTCCTTTGTGTGTCTTAGTTCACTCATGCCACTCACTGGCTGATGAGCACAAGACACTTACTGAGGACGAGGCTTCATGAGGTGGGATGGTTACAGCATGTGACTTTCTTCAAGCTAGTTAAATGCTTCCTTTCAGAAAAAGAAACTTCTGAAAATTATAAAAACTATGGACTGAAACATGTGTGCTACATACTTTATTATGTAATCATTTATTAACCTAGCTTAATATAAACAAACACAATTAGACAGGAATGAATGTATTTATATTCATATCATAGTACACATTTACTATAAACATACATTTATAGATAAGACCAGACAGTTATAAACAGACCAGACAGTTTATTGTAAAATTCTGGAAGACTAGAAGCAAGGGAACTACTTGGCCTGCTGAGTATGTGCACCATGCATACAAGGAAAGGATATCCAACTGAAAGATCACTTAGGAACTGAAGAGTCCTTGAGATTACAGGCTCACATCTTCCCCAGTACTTAAGGTTTGTAACACTAAACATGAAAGAAATGTTTTAAATTGTTAGATAGCTACCTGCATAAGAAGAACCACAGAAACAGAAACATATGTAAGTTAGGAGACTTCAATTACAAAGTGAAAAGCGTGTTCACATTTCAACAGATTTTTTTTTTAAAAAATTCTTATAGCACATATAAACTTTTATACAATTAGTCTATATATAATAAACATTGGCATTGAATTCTATAAGTTTAAAATAGTAAATATTTTAATTTAATTGTAAATAATTCTCTAAATAAGTCAGCCTATAATGTTAAGTGTTTCTTAGAAGAAACAAATCTGGAATCCAGCTAAACAGAATGGAAACAAGAATTATCATCACAAAGGAATTCATGAAGGTGAACCAGTTATTGCCCCAAATGAGTCATCATCTGGGGCTCCAAAACTGATCTACATCCTGGTGTTGACCCAGCTTTGCTCCTGCAAGCAAGATAGGGTTGTCTATGAGACCCACAGCATCCAAGCAGAAGCACGGATGTTGGCTCAACAAGCAATGGTGGATCTGTGAGGAGAAGTCGTTCAGCTCTATAAACACATCTTTGCCAGAGCCAAGGGATGCTCTAGTTTAAGGTGATTACAACTATGGTTTGCAATTAGCTCTTCAGTCATCTTTGAGGTGAGGTGTTTTGTTTTTAATTATAAAGCAAAAAAAAAAAAAAAAAATCCCACCTAACTGAACTATAGTCAATATCTATAAATCTTTTTAGGACAGTGTTATGATATTGTACACTATAATCATGTGGATACCCAGACAAATTATAATACCCTTTAGATGTTGAGTCTTAAGTATGAGAAGCTTTAATGAAGAGCAATGCACACACTAAAAATAAAAGCCAAGATTTTAAGTTAAAATCTTAGTTTCTATAAAGAGATCTAAATACAACAAGATGATATATGAATCAAAACAGGAAAAAAAAATACTTACATTTTCGTCATGAATGTTTCCAGAACATGGTTGTCATCTGTTATTCCTAAGACTTCTGACATACGGGCATACACCTGCATGAAAAATGAAGTGTTAAAAGCTGTATCATTTCATAGGCAGTTTCAAAAGACTACTCAAGTTAGCAAGTCTAAAATTCAAAGATCTGCATCCACACTGAAACAGGGAATGAGTACAGAGCTCATGAATGAGAACAGTGTATCCCTGACTGTGGTACCTTTCCCCGCAGGAAGCACTCCTGCTTTGGAATGTGTACACACTTACACACGAATGGAGTCACACTCATTTTCACCCAGCACAACTCAGAGTTGGGAGACACCTCTTTCTTTTCCATGCCAAAAAATTGGAAAATAGTACTCAACAAAAGAATCTAACATAAACACTTTCTACCTATTTTAGATTTCAGCAAAGCATCAATAAAATTCAAAATAACTCAAGGTTAATGAAAGTGTTCGTACAAAGCGGAGAGTGTAGGTCAGTTACAGACACTCCCTGCAATACTCTCTAGCTGAGACAGAGTCAGCTTTTACTGTGGACAGTGAGACTGAACATTATCACATGAGGATCCTCTGAGCTTCCAAGTGGGCACAGCTGGCTGCAGAGCTTGGGTGTGACATTTCTGTCTCAACCTCAGGCACACTGCATATCTGAACACATAATCCCACTTCAAGTGGTGAAATACCACCAGCAGTCAATGGAACATTCCCTGGGAGCCTGGTGGGATTGTAGGCTATCCTTACCAGACACAGCTGCATGTGATCTCTCTTCTGTCATTTAATCCCCAGGGACTGTATGTCACCTCACCTTCTCTAATCTGTTTATTTACTACATATGACAACTAAGCTTTATTTATACATTAGCTTGATATACTGCCACAGGTCATGGTAAGATAATAAATCACCCAGAGTCAAAGGGTCATACAGGAGAGGAGTGCAGAAGTATTATATTTGAGTTTTAAAAATTATGCAAATCAGAACCTTGTGATACAGATTTTCCATCTGGGTCCTATGTCTGGAAGCCCCTTCCTTAGGCTAGCAAAATGACTGACAGGGAAACAGGGAGAAAAGGAAAGGGTGGCTGGAGAGGGAGGGGGGCTGAAGGGAAGGTGAATGAGGCAGAATGGTGGGAAGAAGCTGGGGCAGAGAGAGGAGAAAGAAAAGTATTATTCAATTTTCCTGTGTCTCTTCTATTGACTTCTGGGCCCTCCACAACAGTATTCCAATGATTATCCAGTGGCTGCTGTGATCATTGTAGGGTCCGAAGATACTGGTGGTGGGAGGGAAAGACGGCACAAGGAACTTAGTCACCATCAATCCTCTCAATTGTTAAGCACAGAGAAGGCTCAAAGGAAGAAAGGTGTATACAAAGGGAACTTCCCCTTAATTTACCATGACCCATGGCCAGGCCAGGAAGATTCAAGTCAAGTCAGTCTTCTTGGAAAAGCTGACATCAATACAACTTTTGGTGTGCAAACTTTTCACTCCTTGACCCCCCAGTACAAACCATTTTCAACTCTTAAGTGTAAGCACTGAAGAACTGAATCATCTCTAGGTTTCTCTGGTTCTTTAGTTTGTCAGCACCAGCCTTCCTCCTCCAAGGCCTTCCTAGTCTTCCAGGCACAGCAAGCTCCATTTTCCTGTGTGTATCTGCTCCGGTTGTCTACCCTGGCCCTTTCACTTTGTGATGTTTAGTTGTCCACCTCTCCCATTTTGCTGGAAGATCCTTTCAGACTGATACTGTGCCCTATATGTTGGCTCAGCATCTATGACAAGTTGTTAATGACTACAACATGTACACTTAATATGTAGTAGAAAAAGCAATGGGTTGGCCTACGGAGACTGTATTACAATGTGAATAATCGAACAATGAAATGTGCACGCTTCCATTTTTGGATATATTGAATTCTGTGGCCAAAAATACGGAAACAGAAAGTTTTATAAAGAACAGCGTGGGTTGTTATTTAATCTGTGGTTATCCAGTGAGATCCTGTATTTAAGACCAATGTGTGAAAGCACACGACAGTGAAGACCTGGCAAGCTACTGTCTGTTCTCTTCTGCTGAACGCTCGTGCAGAGGGCACACACTGTGCTCCTCATCCTGACTGGAATTTGAAAGGCCCTGGTGCTCACCAAGGATGAAAACATGAATGAAGCTACTAGTTCTTCTAGGTCCAGGCACTAGTTTCCCCTCCTGAATTCACAATCATTGTCAAAGACAAAGAAAATGTCCCATAAGTGCTCTAGGCACTGCTAGAAGGTGTTGCTCAGTGACACATGGGATTTTGAAAAGGACATGGCATTACCAAGCGGCCCATTCCTGTGGTATTTTCATCAAATGGTCCTCTTCTTTAAGTTAATTTTAGTTAACTTCTTGTTTTGGATCATCGATGACCACTCTGTACTTCTGTAAAAGGAAAACTTACATCCCAAGACTTTTCACTGTGTCATGGTGAAGAACCTAGTAACTAAAGTGCTATCTTTGAAAACTGAGGATCCCACCAGCAGGGTGTTTGTTTGTTTGTTTTTTCCTGTTGGGAGAGTCTGCTAGGCAGGCAGGCAGGTCTGTCATGCTCTGCTGTCAAAACAGTTTCTGAAAGCATCGGATCTGAGGCAGTACCATGCAAGAGCAAACAGTCAACACTGGCACAGGCAGTGCTTTACCCACAATCCTCCTTGTAACCTGCACCATTCCTTTTAGCATCCATTAGCTTTGATCCCCATTATCCCATCTAGAGCTGTGTCAACGCTTCTGTCCTCCGGGACTTCTCTCCACTACCAGGATCTGACAGTCAAGCCAGAGTACTAAACAGGATCATTACCTCCTAAATCCACTTATCTGATCTACTGAATAGTAAATTGAAAAGCTCATTAAGAGCAACAATCTGATTTGTTTTCACATGTGACAGGGTCATTTAAAATCAATGTATGATTACAACATTTCTCTTAAAAGACTGCCTCACAGCTCAGGACTCACATCATTCAGAGAACATGAAGTTAATATAAAAACATCCTCTAACATTTAGAATTTAATCATGTGATATGCAAACACTATTTAAGAGGTAAGATATAACTTGCCCAATGAGGTGTATGTACAAAGCTGTCCATCATAAAGCACCAGTCCAAAAAAAAAAAAAAAAAAAAAAGGTTTCTATTGAAAACAAACCTGATATAATATTCAGAGTTCTGAACACTTCCTACAACATTTATCACTTCAAAATAAAAATTTATTTTAAAAATAAATTTTACCAAAATATGTTTATGATAACAAGAAGAAACCACATCACAGAATTCCTTTCCAGGAGGCATAGAGAATTAAGGGGAGACAACAGCACACACAACTAGCTTTTGATTTCGGAAACTAGTAAGGTCATTTGATTCTAATGACACACATGAAAATACTGAAGAAATACATAATTAAGGTCAGGCATGGTGGCAAATGCCTCTAACCCCAACTGTCAAACAGAGGCAGAAGATTTTGAGTTGGAGGATAACTTGGGTTATACACAAAGACTACTTCAAAACACTTAAGCCACTGCCACAGCTACTAAAAGAGAAAGACTAAGTCACCAGTTCTTCTTCCAAGGTTGATAATACAATGACAACCAACACACACTCACGCCTTTGGTTTGTGTTTTATACAGAGACATGTGCTTTGAAAACAGGCGTTTCCTGCCTCAGCCTTCCTTTGTTTCCCCCTTCAGTATGCCTGAGAGCAACTGTGCCCATCACTTCACTAACGCCTATTAAATTCATGATCAAATACATATTTTTGACAATTCTACTTGTATTTTTTTTTTTTTTTGACCCAGGATCTCATATTTAAAATCCCATTCACTAAGCATGGGAATTACCAAACTATTGCTGTATAAAACATGGTGTGGTTTTAAAGCTTAAGTGTTTCCTGGAGAAAGCTTTCTCATATATTAGAAGATCTTTCTTTTTTGGAAACTTGGGTGCAACCATAGTTTCAAGTCTATTATAGATACTTTTAATATCATCTGATAATTATGATCCTGGAGTGTCAGTTTTTCATGTGAATAAAAGTTTCACCAATCATTTAAGTATGTGCTCTTGAAAGGGAGGGGAAATGTCTGCTCAGCAGTCCTAAGAACATCATGAACTCAGCAAAAGAAAGAATAGGCTTTGGTTCTAAAGACATTTAGATTCCGTTTCTGAATCTGCCACTGACTAGGTGTCCCTGAAGGGGGCAGAGACCTGAAAATGCATCTGTGGCTTCCTTCATCACCCTCTTGCTGAAACTGGAGCATGCTCATTTTTGCTATCCAGTTTGCCCTGGGGATTCTCAGTATCCTGCCTGCCTGGCTTTTACGTGGGTTTTGGGTAATCCAAATTTTTCATGCTGTGTAGCAACTGCTTTACCTACTAAGCCATTTCTCCAGCACTTATGGAGATTTTAATAGCACAAAGATAACCATCAAAACCAATAATCCTTTGAAATCTGCATTGGTAATTCTAAAATCTTTGTCTATACTGAACCAAGTAACACATTCTGTTTGTTAAAGGGCTAAAACAAGGACTTCAGTGTTTCATGACACAGACCATTCAGTTCTCCCCATGTCCTTCCCTTCTGTCTGTGGTGCTGGGAGTAGAACACAGACCTCATGTAGGCTGAGAGCTTCGCCACTGCTCTTGGCACAGCCTGCTCAACACCAATTCTTACTTCTAAACAGTAGCTGCCTCAGAAGCTAGCAAGTGCCCATTTTAACTGTCAGACAGAAACAGTTCATGAAATATATGAAATTTACAGAAAAGTCAGAAATTGTCATTACAGTTTGAAAATACATGTTACTAAAAATTCATTTTAATAAATTCTTGTTTCTTTTAAAGTTCAGGAAGGAGTGTTTGCATGTGAATATACTACTTCAGAGTGTATTCAGGTGTACTTGCAGCACACCTCCGCCTTCTGAGCTCCTCTAATGGGGGATGTCACTCGTGCTTTTA
The DNA here is from genome assembly GCF_011762505.2 of Arvicanthis niloticus. Classification (NCBI taxonomy): domain Eukaryota; kingdom Metazoa; phylum Chordata; class Mammalia; order Rodentia; family Muridae; genus Arvicanthis; species Arvicanthis niloticus. The sequence goes on along the minus strand of NC_047663.1, from coordinate 86,354,853 downwards.
CAGGCAGAGAGATTCAACCATCCTTTCATTTTTTGGCTTTCTTCAATAATCTTATAAACAATTTTCAAAGGAGTCAAATTAGACAACCAGAAAAGGAAATCAAAAGAAAACTAGCAACAAGACATTTGGCCTTAATTTAATAAAGAGTAGAAGCAAAGCCTACATTAATTTTTAAACTGTTCCCCCACCCCCAACCTGATACTCGGAATTGGGTATCTGCTGCATTCTGATTATAAGTTGCAAGAAGCTAATTATGTCAATCCTTACATCTCAAGTAGATTACAGAACTGGGAAACCCAGAATGTTAGTTCCTAGAGGTTGATGGATATAATGACAGTCACAGAGATTCAATAACAGCCCTCTGTGAGATGTACTCAGAGGCACCACATGAAACAAATTACAAACAATGACAATCTCTCATTGTGTGCAAATATGAGAATAAAAAGAAACCCAGTTCTGTAGGTTTTCATATGAGCTGTTATAATGAATTAAGATTTTTGTATAATGAATTTTCAGAAAATTACAGGGAGTTAATACATGTAGGTACTCTATAGATGTTTAAGATGTTACACTGTCTCAAGGGCATCAGCATATTGTGCACAGTGCTGTGGAAATCAACAGCAGACTCCTGCCGTCAGGTGATACACCTTCTTTGAACCACCTAATTTTCATAAACTTACATCAAATATCATGAAATTGGTAACATAACCCATCCCCAATTGGATTTTAAAGCACTGTCGTAATTTACCGTAGTGACTTATCAGTTAAGGCTTTGACTTGTAACTTGAAAAACCTGTGCTCGACAGTACCCACATGGAGACAGTGCCCTGCACAGGACAGTATCTGTTAAATAAAGGTGTTCCTGTTAGTTAGGAAAGGATTCAGGACTGGAGCATGGAGTCAGTGCTCACAGGACAAAGGCATTAGTATTACTTAGGAAAGGACTTGGAACTTTGACATGGAACTATATATTGTGAATAAGAAAGCAATCTCCATATTTCTGTCTTGTACTCAATCAGTCCTTTCTATAAGAGGACTCTGTTAAGATGAAAGGTGCTGGTAGAGGAATGAGGTAGAGTGACCTAATACAGCATTTAATTATGTAGCTGAACCATTTGGAAGAATGGACACTGAACTCTTTCATCGACATGTGAAACTGACTAAAAAGGGAACATCATAATAAACATCATTATAGCAAGAAATTAACGGTACAAACACCATTGTTGCATATTAAATATGTAACCATAGTGATGTTGAATAAGATCTATATTAATCTTAGCTAACCTTGCCATAGCATTTAACATAAAATTACTAAATATAGGATTGAAATTAGGACAAAGAAATCCTTTGGCAGAATTTAACTTAAAACCATAGTTTAAGTTGGGAACTACCTGGCAATGGCAGAGCCAGCTGCTGCCTTGGTCAGAGGACCTGAAAGTATCTGTCAGAGAAAAGCCAGTGAGGAAGTGTCATATGAATGTTAAATCGGTACTGCAACAAGACTATCTGAACCCACCATCTGTGGTGACCATCTTCCTAAGGGGACATGGACCTAGGAAATCGCTTAAGAAGCATTCTCAATCTGCTTGAATAACCTATTGTCTAAGGAAACTTGGAGCAACCACTCTGGCCTCACATTCCCTTTGCTTCACATCCTGTGGCAGAGCATGAGCTCAGCAGGCTGGGGTGCAGGGTTGCCTGCTGCTTGTGATAATCCCCTCTCCCAGTAGGGGCCTCCACTGATGCATGGCTAAGAACATGCTTCCTCTTTTGCTTGCATCCCAGTGGGGTTCCCATTCCTGACACGGGCCCAAATCCAGACTGATAAAGGAAGGTGGAAAAGTGAAGAGAGCTTCAGAGGCTGCCAGAGATTCCCAGGACACATGTCTAAATAGTCATTTATTGGGCAGAGAAGTGCATATTGGTCATGTGAAAATGCGTAAGACTGGTAATTTTGGAGAGTCTTTCCTTTCTGCCCCCACAACCAGAGCTAAGGTCTAACTACCACCTGTTCAACAGAATCTGGCTGTTTGCCTCTTTTTCCTTCTGGGAGCCACTGACTAAGAATCTTCACCAGCATGAACCTAATGTCTCCCGACAGGCTGTCCCTAGCCAAGAGGGACCCGGGTGGAGTGCACCAGTTATTGGTCACAGGATACACAGCTCACAGAGACTCCTGTGGTGTAGCCAGCTGAAAGCCAACCAGAGAAGATGAAGAGTACATTTGTCTTGACACAGCTTTGCTCTTGCTGGCTGCCAATTCACTCCATGTCTGGAGCCGAGCTTCTGTTACACCAGTCTTCTGTGGATAAAGCCACGCTAAAATTCTAGGCACTATTTTTCCAAACCCATTGAAAAAATTACAAACAATGTTATGGCAAAAGAATAATGCTTGGCTGGAATGTTTGAGAGCATGGACTGAAAGAGGCAATTTATCCATTTAAAGGTTTACTTACGATAAAGGTTTTGTGTTATAACAAAATCTTTTATCACCAAGCCTATAGGATGGTACGGTCAGATTTTAAAGGAACAAAGTTACTGTATAAAGTTTGTGAGAGGATAAGAGCAGAGGTGAGAAACTGAGAAGCAAAGAATTTTGTTTACTCCTCATGCTTCTAGGTGTCAGCCAGAAATGCACTCTTACACAGGTGTGTCCTAATCACTATCTAGTAAAACTTACCCTATCAGGTATTAGGACTCAGAAATATTAGAATCAAGAATCCTAGATTGCTTTCACAGTAACTACAGTCTTTACAGCTAGTCTTACTAATGAGGTGACTACTGACTATTTGGCTGTAAGCCCTAGATACAGTATATAGAAAGGAGTGAAGCCAATACAGTGCTCCCTGCTCCTGTGTGCATGTGTCTACCTTAGTAACCTGGAATTGTTGTGAGACAAGCATACAGACAGGTGAGCCCATCACCATAACCAGTTACTCAACTCACCTTAACTATTTTCCAAGCCTTCTCTGGAACTCTGGAAACATCATTCTTCGGGCGTACAACCTAAAAAGCACAGAGTTTATGGACCTGCCACCTGATGTCAGATATGAGAGAAGAGTAGTAAGCCTTCCCAATTTCAGGTACAAGAAAGAAATGGCTCAGATGTCTATTGTTGTCACTTCAAATATTCTTGTGACTTTGACTGAGACATTCTGGAACTTAGAGGCATGGTTACGTCATTTTCAAACTCTGAATATGACTATATGAATTATGATGGGTTTGTTGAAGTAGAATAATTCCAAAATAATTCAAAAATCAATTATTCAGGGCTAGCTCTAAAAAAGGAACAAATGATGGCGGCAGACCTATTTAAGGAATCATTAAATATGAACTGCCGATTTCCAGGAGGCACTGGCACTGAGCAAACAGGGCACGTGCAGCTAATGGTGTCAGTGTCCAAGTCACCTCCTGATGGCCAGAACCACATTTAAAACCAACAAACTCAACTGTTAAGCCATAAAAAAAAAAAAAAAAAAAAAAAAAAAATAAGAAGGGTAGAATCATAGTGAATCTTCTGCATTTAATCCAAATTCTTGTCTACATGTCTACCCAATCCTCTGAAAAAGCATATCTCCTTGTAGTTGTAGTGGGTCTAAGACAATTACTCAGAAGTAATCTCTACTTTTCAATATCTTTGTTTAATTTACATGATTCTCTAGTTTTATTTTTATTTTTACATTCTTTCTCTGAAACTATGTCCCATTTCCTATATTCAAAAGCAGTGTCTGTAACTCCCTCCCTCCTATTAAAAGACACTTAATTCTTGATCCTTTATGTGTAGGAGGAAATCTGTGACATGGTAAAGAATAAAATAAAAATCCAGACATGAAAACCATCAGCAACATTCACATCTTTTACTGGGTCAAGTATGCTTTTGTTTTTAGACTGAGTTTCAAGTGGACAAAGCAGATCATGAACTTGCTATGTAGTAAATAAACGGATCCTTCTGTTTCCACTTCTAGAGTGCTTAGATTATAGACATGTACCACTATGGCTGGCTTTATGTGGTACCAGGGGCTTAAGTTCAGGGCTTTCTCATGCTAGGCAAGTGTTACATAAACTACGCTACATTCCCAGCCCTTATTACATAGTTAAAAAGGCCCTTTGTTTCATTCTCAATTATTCTAGTATTGTAGCCTAATAAATGAAAACTACCTTCAACTTAGAGCAGGTAATATTTGCAATAACAATCTAAAATCTGTTTCTGTCTTTTGAAATTATTTATAGACATGCAAAAGCCCAACTGGTGAACCATAATAGTACATGGTGCTCAGGAAACATTTTCTTCTGTCAGTAAGAAAACAAAAATGACCAAAATTTACTGAGTACATACTTTTAAGGTAATTTCAACCAGGAGGAAACACACAAATAATGTGCAGTGTAACTCACATGAGGCTTTGATTGAGAATCTATTACTTACTAGCCTTGTAGTATGGTTCAGAGAGTCACTCAAAATTATTTTATTTAATGAATTAATTCTACAACTCTAAATTACTTCTTTACTGTCTCCATTCTTATCTATATAAGAATACAAAAATATAATGTAATAAATAACAGTATGTGAGGGTGGAGAGATGGCTCGGGTTAATTAAGAGCACTCACTGTTCCTTCCAAAGGACCTGGTTTCAGTTCCCAGGACATGTGGTGGCTAAAACCCATCTAACTCCAGTTCCAGGGGATCCAACACACTCTTGATCTCTGAGGGCACACATACATACACACAAACACTCCTATATATGAATCAATCTAAAACAATCAAAAAAAAAATCACTAGGTAGGAGGCTAGAAGGCTAGTTGGGAGATAGGTTCTAAAGTTCAAGACTTGTGGGGCTCAGCCAACTATACAGTGATTACAGTAATTAAGCCAGTTAACCTCTGAAGCTTGGCCTCTTAACTTTAGGATGAGGATGTATATGGGACTTAATTTTCACTGGCTGTTTGAAAGGATTAAAGTAGTAAATGTATACAGAGTATGCAAGCCAGTCCTGACACAGTACAATTCTTATGTGCCTAAGCTGCTCTTACTACATCTCATATGCTGAAATGACAATCCCTTTCACTTGATCTGGATCGGATGCTGAAAAATAGTGGTGCATTTTAAGATATTTGGGAGGAACTTCAGTAATGGTTAAACTAGCGTGGTTCCAAGAGAGAGGCCATACCTCATCTGCAACGGCTCTGCAGGTGCAGCAGCAAGAAAAGCACGGAGGAAGAAGTGGGAGGAGAACAGCATGGCAGCCCACGCTGTCAACGGCAGGCTTGCCTACATCACCTGTCACTGCTGGCCAGCTAGGACCACTGCTTTAACTTGTTGTTGAAGAAATACAATTCCAGTGGGAAATAATTACTATGGGGATGAAGTCATGATGTTAGTTTTGTTCAGACACAATGAAACTGATCATGCCTAAAACCTGTCCTTACACGATAGGTCACACGACAGAGGAAAGCAAGCTGGGCTACTTTAGAGTAGGAAGATTTTGTAAAATGATGATTTAAAAAGAGCTAGTTAAAAAAAAAAGCTAAATGAAAAAGTTAAAAATTCATCTAAGTGTTTAAGCTGTGGGGAAAAATCTTAATACAGGCTGGAATGTGATGTGAGATGAAGCTGCAGTCTCAACCCTTTCCTAGGCATTCTCATTCTACAGTAACTGAAAATGAAGAAGTCAAAACCCAAACCATGAAGACATTCTGTTACTATATAGTGCTTAGCTTTAAGAAGGTTGGAATGTGTTAGGATGGCTGTACCTCCCCGCAGTCGTGGCATTATGGTCCATGTTTACAGGGACAAATGCCCAGATAAAAAAGACAGTCTTATATTTGTACCACAAAGAATGAAAACATTCCTAATGAGACAACAAAGTTGGCCAAAGGGAGCAAGGAAGGAAGTGGTTACCAAAACTTGGAGTTTGGAAATGACAGTAAGTGTTTGAAAAGCAAAAGTTTTTGAAGAATTGAAGAATCACAATTCTTGCTGGGTGGTGGTGGCCCATTCCTTTAATCCAAGGACTGGGGGGTAGGACTAGGTGGTTGGGGGCAGCATGGTCTACAGACTGCATTCCAAGACAGCCAGGGCATCACAGAGCCCTGTCTTGAAAAACAATAAGGAAAACAGAAAAGAAAACAAAGCAAAACAAAACAAAACAAACAAACAAAAACAAAAAAAACGAAAAAAAAAAAAACCCAAAAACAAACAAAGAAAAAACCCAAAGAATTGTAGTTCTTAGCAAATGTAAAGCCACAGGTAGACTAAGGTATCTGGCATATGTTAGCAGTTTCTTTTTGTTATGTGTACATGTTGGTGATTGTGTGACTTTATGGGCACCACTTGCATGCATGACACCATGAAGCAAATGAGGGTACTAGATGCCCTGAAAGTGGAGTTACAGACAGTTGTGAGCCACTGTGTGGGTTCAGAGAAATGAACTGGGTTTTCTGCAAGAGCATCAAGAATTCTTAACCACTGAGCCACCTCTCCAGCCTGATGGTTTAGCAGTTTTTATCATTTTATAATTTTGTCATTAAGTTTCCAAATAAACTTACTGGGTTAGAGAAATTTTCCATGGAAATGCATTTCCAATTTTGTAATGGTAATCAATCAGAACATACAATCTACATCTATATCACAGAAACTTGTTTCAAAGCCAACTTGCTTAGCATCTATTCAGTAAAGCAAGGGATACTGGCACTAGGGAGCCACACAGGCCTAGGGGAAAACAAAATCCCAATAAGTATGCCAAATGTGTTTTTATATTTCAAGACTCCTTCAACAGAAACATTATGGGAGATAAAAATTAGGGAAACACTGAACTTAACTAATTTAAAATGTTGAAAAAAATATTTTGCATTTATGTTTTATAACCAACTGCTTTTCCCACATTTGTCCCAAGGCAGCAGATGAAGCTCTATACCCACCACTGCTAATACTAGCAATTGGAACATGCTCTTTGGCAAGGCAGAAATAAGATAATTGTTCAACATAGGCTGGCTTTTCAGAAATACTGGAAGCATTGCCTGTAATTATAGACATCTGTCACTGCTAGCCACTCAGTACTAACCCTGACATCAATATACAAGCATAGCACTAAACTGCCCGCAGGCATAGCAATGGAGACCAGATACGCTCGGCAGGCAATCATCCACTTCATCCAAGCTATCTGTCAAAGGCTCCCAACCACAGTCGCGCTTACATTCTGTATCCTTAGGATAATATGTTGATTTATTTTAGGTTCTCTAATATTTACAGTCTGGGCCATCTACTAAAATAAAGAAACAAAACTTATGGCTAATGGAGGCAGTTACTGTTCACAGTCATCATGAAAGGTCATAGCTCAGCCCTCAAATGTTGAAAATTGATGGCAGCTTTAACCATGGGCCATCATACAGATGTTTCCTTTTGTAGAGGCAATTATTTTCAATAGCAATTCAAAATGGTAAATACAATCTTTTATCAGTAAGTATGTTCTCACACTGATCTAATAGAAATGCTCATATTTTAAAGCATTTTTTGAGACATAACCATGAGTTTCAATGTTACACATGGAAGAATCTAGACTGTAACTTTGGGTTTAGCTTAACAAATAAACCCTTATCTTGCACTTAAAAATATGTATACATACCAAATATATATTTGGTATGTATACATATACAAATACACACAAATACAATATATACACAATTTGTATATACACATATACAAAAACACACACACACGTGGTATGGTGAATAAAACCTAGTAAATGATATTGAAGAATAAAATACTGATATAATTTTGCTCTGTATAAAAACTCATAAAAATATACACGCACAAGTACGTTTGTATTTTTGGAAGCCCAAAGACACACTGTAGCTTTAAACACCACTCTTTTTCTCTACTACATTTTAGCAGCTTTGGACACAAATAGAAAATTATTAGACATTTAGGCTAATTAGGAGTTAAGACTTACAATTACTATGTGTTACAAAGATCTCAGATATTTCTTGGTGTGATCAGCAGCAGCCTAGACTGAAGAAAAACTATTAATTACAGAAAGACAGTTAGCTTACAAGTGAGCTGCATTTTAAAAACCTCCTTTAAAATACAATTGCTAAATGCCTTACAGTGCTGTAATGTGAGACAGGTTCAAATCTTATTACTTCACTGAAATTAAAACCTAAGTTTTAATACTGCTCAAGTCGAACAATGATTCCACACTTTATTGCTTTTGAAATCCCTTGATGATCATAGGAAAAAATGCCCCGGAGAAAAAAAGACTGTTTTCGATAAACAGAAAATACAGTTTGCACTCTTAGCCTCTTTGTCATCACAAAAAAAGGATTTAATGCCAATTCTTTAAAAAAAGACTTTTCCCCCACAAAATGTGCACCTTGTGTGCCATTTGTAAAATCAGTTCACTTTCTTTTATTTATTACTGCAGCGCGGCAAGGCAATAAAGCAGCTACCGATAGCTAATAAATTACATGCCTTTTAAAACAATTCTCTTGCTACAGAAACATGTAACTACAAAGGTTTCCATTTACATGGTACAGCACATGAAATGTCTATATTTGTGTCCTATTAACCATCTTAGCCAATGTGTACTCTTGCCAAACACCTGATAGGAAAAATAGTATAATCTACAAATGTCTACAACACATAGTAAAAGCTGTTCATAAAAATCTATACTTTCCATTGAAACCTTCTAAAAACTCTTCTAAAATAAACATTAAAGTATTATTTTTTTGTACCAAAGATATTTAAGGCTTTCTAGCTAGGATTAATTTAAACTTTGCTCAGTTACTGAGTGCCAAGACATTATTTTTTTCTAATTTATGCTCCTAAGATAATGCCTTTTTTTTAAAAAAAAAAATATAGCTCCCAGCAGTAACCTAAAACACATTTAAAATAGTGAGATTTCTGGATTTAAGACAAAGTGTGCACTTGGTTCATATACAGTGTATTTATAAGAAGCTAGCAGTGTGATTACATAGTGTTCATATCAAATGCATTTTAGCTCACCACTGTTTCTCTCTCACACATATAGTACACATTTTAAATTATGGTCACATAGTCACAAAAAGTGCCATGAAACTTTACTTTTTTAAGTAATTTTTAATTTCCGTATCTCTGGTTCTTCTGTGTACAAATCAGATAGGGATATCTATATTCCAATTCCAGGACTCACTTGTTAAATTATAAGAGTGTTTACGTAACACTCTCACCCTCTAGCCTCATGATAAGAACTTGTATATGAGGTAATGTGCTGTTTATAAACTATTCATCTTCTCTATCTCCTGTAATAGTTATAATATCTGTGGCTTTTTTTGCTCTATACCAACAACATTTTAACTTTGTTTAATTATGTATGATAAATATTTCTTCAAATTTTAAGCACAAACAGCTCAGCTCCACTTCATCTCTTCTTCAAGAGTTTACATTCCTTAGCAGTCTGCATTCCTACCTTCTTTCTTTTGAATTAGTATAATTATTATGATTAATAATTAGGACCTTGTGGAAGATTTACAAATTTTTAATTGATTTATCTCTGTGTGCGTGCACATGGTATGTGGCAGAGTGGGGGCACAAGTGGGATGGTGTGTGTGTGGAGGAGGAGGGCACCTTTCAGAAGGGGGACTCAGGTGTCAGGCTTGCATCCTAATATCTGTTAGATGCTGAGCCATCTTTTGGCCAGGTAAATGTTTTTAAAGAATTCAATAAAGTGAGTTTATTTCAAAGCATGTTATGTAGAAAGTAATCATTACTCTCAGTAATAATGATAGTCTATTACATCTACATTTTCCTATGTACATATATATATGTATATATTCCTATGTGTGTGTATATATATATATATATATATATATATGTTTATAATTATAAATATACTCAACTTGTTTTTACTGTTTTTAATAGTAAATGCTCATGTCCACTGAAATCAAGATCATTCACCATACTATAAATATTAATATTCTCAGTGACAAAGGAAAGGGACAAAACACTTAACATGTTTGCTCACTCACACTTATTGCAGTACAATAAATTCTAATTAAACTTTCATTTGGTGCATGGAAAACAACCTTGAGTTACACTTAGCACCTATGTGACAAAATATAGACAGTGTCTGCATCTTGGTGTCATCTTGTAAGTCATTGCTCTGACTTATCTACTTAGCTGTGTGTTAGTTGCTGCTGTTAACCTTCTTAATTTGACAAACAGGCTGAACTGAGTTGACATTAGAATTTGCATCTGTGGATGGGAAAGTGGAAAGTGTGAAGCTGAGCTCTTTGTGGCCCAGCTGCTCCACCATACAGCTCCTAATCCTTTCTGTTTATACTACACAGGTGAGTGACAATCCACAAAAAAAATCTTATAGACAGCCTCAGATTTTGCAAGAGTATTGTGACAGGTTCCCAGTGCAGCAAACACGAGCATTTACTATCAAAAGAAGCAAGAACAAGTTAAATATAGTTATACACATACATATGTACATCACTTATGAGACATCAAATCGAGTAACTACTGGTTTAAGTTCTTTACCAGTCTGCGATGTCAGGACCAGCTTAGCTCTCTTAGTCACAACAGTGGCTGCTGCTTAGCACATTGTAGGCAACTAAATAGATCTGCAGTGATAAATATATGTATAATGAAATAAAAGACAAAAAACAACAAGTTTCTTGCCAAGAATGACATGGTTGTACGCAATATGATGATCTTTTTCTAGTTTAAAATCCCTAAAAACTGAATACTGTCTGGTGTAATCTGCCAGTTCCTAACACAACGCTGCAGAATCAGCAATGCCTATCTCAGAAAAATCTAGTAGGATCAGAATTAAAGTTCTCTCATAACTCAAAAATCTGAACACTACATCCTGCCTGATTTGTATGTAAGCAATCACAAAGAAAATGGTTGATAATGTAGCTGTGACTTAGTTGTACTGATAAACACAAGTTATGTTCTTGTCTTGCTTGCCATTGCTCTTCTCATGAATTCCAAACATAGTAAGAACACTCCAATCACAGCTTCCCCTCCCTCTTCTCCTCCCAGTCCCTCTCTCTCACCTGCCCATTATATATCCTCTTAAGAAAATAAGGATCAGGAGAGGCTCAGCTGGCAAACTGCTTGCCATGCAGGCATGGGGACCTGAGTTTGTTCCCAGCTGGTCAAAGCAGTGCAGACATGGAGGGGTAGAAACAGCACCCTAGATCATGCTGTCTACCCAGTATAGCTGAATCTGTGACCTCCAGGTTCAGTAAGAGACCTTAACTCAAAATATAAGGTGGAGCCTGATGGAGGAAGACAACACACACTGACCTCTGGTTGGCTGGTTGGTCTCCCCTAAGCCGCCCCCCCCCACTCATATATGACATATACATATTCAAACAGAAATTCTGTACATGTTTAGAAACAGGCCATACCTTGTTTCTTTTCTTAAGTAATTAAACATTTAGCTATTTTGAAAAAGAAACAAAGTATGAAGACCAAGTGCCAACTATTTCTTAATGATCAATGAAAACAAAACAACCCTAAAATGTCCCACAGGGTACCAAAGAACAGACAGGAACCAGGGCCTTCACAAACCAATGAGGCTTACTCAGACCCACCTAAGTAAAACATACTAACTCTCTTGCAGAAACACTCTACCACAGACCAACTCAAGGCTTGGACTTGACAACATCTTGCAAGCAGTATAGAGAATCACACAGAGAAACCAGACAGAGTTCAAGTCTCCAGTCTCAAGTGTGACCCAGGAACAATTTTTGCAACTTGACTGAAAATCATTTTTATCATCTACAAAATGGAAGGCAATAATGCCTATCTGCACAAGGCTGAAGAGGACATTTCACTGCTGAGAAGAAAATGCCTAGTATAGGAGCCATTCCACAACAGGTACTGTATAAAAGCCACTTTAAAATTGATAATAAAGGTGTGTATCTAGTTTAGGAAGAATTAGGATAGTTAACCAAACTGTATGGTGTTCTTCTTCCCCTCCCTGTTTCTAAGAAAAGGAACATGTAAATTGTTAATATTTAAAAAAAAAAAAAAAAAAAAAGCCGGGTGGTGGTGGCACACGCCTTTAATCCCAGCACTTGGGAGGCAGAGGCAAGTGGATTTCCAAGTTTGAGGCCAGCCTGGTCTACAGAGTTCCAGGACAGCCAGGGCTACACAGAGAAACCCTGTCTCGAAAAACCAAAAAGAAAAAAAACCCCAAAACTATCTGTTTTCAGTATATTATACTGTGGCTAAGGATTTACTTAGGCAATGTACACTGATATCTCAGAATGAGTAGTTGAGAAAAAGGAAAAACATTTTTGACCCCATAACATACAGCATACTACACTTAAGTTAGTTATTCCATCGAGGATTAAATTGGAATATTCCAAAAGCATAGGCCCTGAGAGAGTGGCACGGAGTCCTAACTTACTGTGAATGATTCCACAATACTTACAATATGCTTTTTCCTTCAACCCTGGACCTCTTTAAAAAAAATGTTTCAAATTCTAAAATGGCTGAAAATAGATAGGGGGATGTAAAAGCAGATGGTTTAGGCCATCAGAATACAAAAAAGCAGGTGTGTAACAAAACAGAAGCTTGCCAGTTTGCCAACACTGCTGGTTGCAGCTTCTATATCCGACTTGTCTCCCCTGCAATCTCTGTGTCTGCTTACTGGTGATTGTGTGATGCATTCAAGTGATGTCAAAGACAAATGACCTGAGATCAGGAGCTGACTGTGGCTCCCAAGGAAGCTGCTACCAGTTTATACCAACATTTACTTATCATTATTTTAATTGTAGAATGGTAAAAAAAATTTCTTTCTTCATAATTAGCAAACATTCTTTATATGTAATTATTTAAAAAAAGAACAAAAGAAGAGCATATTACCTTGTTCAAGGAAACTATTAATATAGACATATGCAAATTACCTCAAAGTTTAAGCCATGTCTACAGATTATAGATTGTATTATTCAAGTGCAATAAAAGAAATTACTAAAAATTAGTTTTTAGAAACACAAGCAGTAACCAGTGTCTCTTACTACATGCAAAATCTAACTATATATTACTAAACAAACAAACTTTCATGCTTTCAGTTTGTCTCTGAACAAACCACACCAGCAATTTCATAATTGAAAGGAAGATGAAAATAGAAATGAAAAGGATACAGTTAATGGTCACACTGTTTTCCTGGCTCAGAATCCCTTCTTGGTGTGAGGGGATTTGGAGATGGGGAAAAATTTCATGTATAAAAACACATATGGGGCATGTAACTTGGCACTTTAATGGACACTTCTTAAGTTATCTGTGGGGAGCGGGTGTGGCGGCCAGCTAAAATGGCGCCTAAGCTTATGAATGGCACCTGCCTAATTTTATGAATGGTGCCTGACTTCCTCACACACCCCAGTCAGAGCCATGTCCACAGAACTACAGTGCAGACTTGCTGCCCCGCAGAATTAGGCCATTTGACGTGTGCCAATGGTGTGTGCCCACGTAGCAGGCTCTGAGTGAGCAGGCATGGGGATAAAAGGGAAAGTGGAACTGGGATCTGGGGCTTTCAGAGAGAGATTGTAAAAAGGTTCCTGAGTAAACTGCGTTGGGAAGAATCTCGTGTCGTGTTGCTCCTTTCTGCGGGTCGGAACGGGTAGCGACAGTTATCAATCAAGGAAGGAGACCTTGTCACCAGACAAGAGTCACCAGACAACAGTGATTGTATACAACTAGTAATGTCAGCGTGTCAAGCTGTATACAGTATATACTATATGGTAAGCAATGAACCCAGGGTCGGAGCCACTCTACCAGCAACCAGCCTCACCTCGCTCCTCTAGGTTTTAACCACTTAACTATGTGTACTTGGCCCAGATCATGGATGGTAGGAATGAAGGGTCACGAGTACCATGAGTGCTCAGTGTAACACGACAATTTTATGATGCAGGCGTACATTAGACATCTCACAACTTTACTAATGGAGAAACTTTCAGAGAAACTGTTATATGTGTACTAGGAGTCTGCAAATGACAGCTGGGATTTGAATCCAGGTCAGAACAATTCCAAATAACTCCAAAGATCATATTCTTACCAATCAGTCATACATACATATATAAACATGAATGTTCTGAAAGGTACACATACACAGGTATATCAGTGCTAGGTAGAAGTAGATACTAAAACTGCTTACACAAGCTATCAGATATGATTTCATATTTCAAAAATTCATGTTCTTTAACTAGGGTTCCCCATGTTGATATCCTATTTGTCACCTACTTTTCTTTAGCTACCTAGAATAGTGTATAGTAATTAATTATTCCTTGACTCTTTGCTTAGATATTATCAGAAAATAATTTGTAATGCATATGGCAGAAGCTGTGCTAAGCCAATGTTTTTCAAACTCAGTATTACTGACATTTGGAGGCAGATAACTTGAGGTTTTGGAGCCTGTGTTCATCCCTGTGAAAGGTGTGATAGCATCCTAAGCTTCTATCTATAAAATGCCCATAATACCCTTCTGCAAAATGGCAACCAAAAATGTCATCCAATATACTCCCATGTCTTCTGGGAAGTGAAAAATCACCTTTGGAAAGAACTACTACTGCCTGTACTAAGTAGTTTATATGGACTCACCAGTGTTCACATCTATCAGAAGGGCCATTACTACTCAAGCTGCATAAATGAGGAAAATGAAAGAGCAACATGGCTCCAGCTGTATATGTAAGGGAGGATGGTCTTGTTGGGCATAGGTGGGAGAGGAGGTCTTTGGTCCCATGAAGGCTGGATGCCCCAGTGTGGGGGAATTAGCAGGTGGGGAGGTGGAAGTGGGCACAACCTCAAAAAAGCAGGAGGAAGGGAGATGGGATGGGAGTGTCTGGGGGGGGGGAATAGGAAAAGAGGATAATATCTGAAATGTAAATAAATGAATTATCCAATAAAAAAAAAAAAGAAAAAAGGAAGAAAGAAAGAAAGAGCAACTAGGAATGTTACTAAGGCAACAGAGCTACATAGTTACAAAGCTGGTCTGCTCCAGGTTTGTGCTTTTATCAAACATATCACTCTAATAACAAATCAAAGTGGGGCTTCCCAGTTCAAAGAACTAACAATGAAGTAGTTTAACTGGGTATTACTAGGATAACAGAGGGCTGGAGAGACGGCTCAGCAGAGGACCCTGGTTTGGTTGCCAGCATCCACATGGTAGTTTACAACTCCCATCCCCGAACTCCAGTTCCAAGGAACCCAACCAATACTATCTTCTGATCTCTGTGGACACCACACTACATATGTATGGTGTATGTATGTATGTGCACAAACATACATGCAGGAACAACACTCAAAAGCATAAAATAAATGAA
Organism: Arvicanthis niloticus; assembly: GCF_011762505.2. Taxonomy (NCBI): domain Eukaryota; kingdom Metazoa; phylum Chordata; class Mammalia; order Rodentia; family Muridae; genus Arvicanthis; species Arvicanthis niloticus. Next base: position 86,339,541 of record NC_047663.1, on the reverse strand, counting down.
TCTAGAAGAAAATTAAACAGAAGTGTCATAAAACTCCAATTCCCCTCCCCCCCCCCCCCCGGTAGTTCTTAAGGCAGAACAACAGAGATTATTTAGCTTTTGGGGGCAGAGTTATTATCAACTTCTTTGTAAATCTGATCAAAAGATGTTGATGGTCACCCACTCCCCCCATGTCTTCTTGTGGTATTGGGAAAACATTATATGAAGACCCGAAATTTAATGCTTGCCCCAAGAACTGCTAATTGTATGACTTTCAAAACGTTATGCAGCCGTGCTGACACAAGGCTCTCTCTGTGAATCGCAACAGGCAGAGGACCAGCAGACTGAAGCTACTCAGTGAGGGCATCATTTCATTTTGTAGAAAAGGCATGTCTGTCTTCCCTGTTTGTCTTTGATGCTCTGCACACATTACTTCTTCTCCGTCTTTTCACTATCATAAGCATGCTGTAGAAACTAGATGTGTATCTTTACATGTCAACTACAATTACTGATTGTTCAATTCACCCAAAGGATGAAGGTGAAAGGAAAAAGGGAAGAAAGCAAAGGCAAATTTAGGATGCATTCCAGAGCATCACTAGAGGTATGACTTCATGAGACTGTTGCCATAACATTTGGTGTTGTGTGTTATAGGTGATTAATAAATGTTGACTCTTCCTTCTATGACCTATTACACACAATAGGGATTTCCCCCCCAAATGTTGTCCTGTAGATACCTAAAACCAACTTCACTAAATAATTAAAGGAATTATATTTCTCCATTTTGTTAGTTCTTAAAGGAGATGCAAAGTCGTATAAAACATCATGGAAACAACTTCTCTGAAATAATGTATAATCTAAACATATGAGGGTCTGAATGGATATAAAATACTTTGGGACTTTTCTACTTTATAATTTTATTACTGTCAGCAGAACTTCTAGGTGAGATTACTTGAGGCTGTATAATACATTTTTGTTTACTACTGTGCAATCTCTATTGCTACAATAAAAAAGGGAGCAGAGACAGGCCCCCTGATATATTATGCAATCCCAAGTGGTCATCAGTAAACACCTATACATACGAGCAACACTCTACAGACTCAGTAGGTTGTATGTATGTATACATGCATACATATATGCATGCACACACATATACAATTAAAAAAAGAGGAAGTTATAAATTTTAGAGAAAATAGGGAACATAAGGTTAGAAGAGGGGAGAATGTAGGCTGGGAATGATGTAAATATAGTACTCATGTATAAAATTCTCAATAAAGTAATTTTAAAATGGACATTTATATACTTTTGCTAGTATCAAAACATTAAGTGATCCCCAAAAGAACAGCTGATGAAATTGTAGAGGCTCAAGAAATGCACAAAACCTGGACAGAAGCAAAGGGAAGTCAACTTGTTGACCTTTCAGGATAAAGTATTACTAAGAAGTTAATCAAACAAGTTTCTGCTCTGTGTCTTATGAGACAAAAAAGGCTGCTGTTTAGGCCAAGGTAAAATATGGGTTTTATTTTAAAGTACAGGTGAACTAAGGGATAAATACAGGCTTTGCAGACAAGGGGTGCTAAGAAGGGGCCAACCCAGAATGCTAACTGAGTCCAGAGCAAAGCCCAGGAAAAACAGCCTCAAAAACCACTTGCTGGTGCCGCTGATGAGATTGTAACCCTTGGGTTTTTCCACAAGCTCATTGCTAAATCTACCAATTAAATAATTCAAGCTAAAAAGTCTGGGCTGATTTTCTGGATGCACAGAAACCCTGATACTTAGTGTTTAGTCTTCACAGTATTTACTAAAACATCAGTGTGCATGCACACATGCAAAACAGTGCGTGCGTGCGTGCGTGCGTGCGTGCGTGTGTGTGTGTGTTTGTGTGTGTAAAATAGCCCTTTCACCAGGAAGTCAAAGATGGCTTACAGGCAACTTACAGTTTCCTTTTAATTGTCTTTTCCCTTCCAGGACTAAAATATTGCCACTACAATTTTTTTTAATGTGTGTGTATATGCATGCTGACACGCACATGTGTGTAGAGATCAGATATCAACTTGTGGGAATTGGTTAGGTCTCTCTTTCTACCATGTGGGAAGTGGGGATTGAACTCAGGTGGTCAGATTTGGCAATAAGTACTTTTACTTAGTGGTTACCAGCTCAACATAATTTAATACATAAGTAATCAACATTTCCCTGTGTAATTAAAAATCTTTGTTGACATTTTTCTTAAAGACAAAACTGTCTTTCCTCTTCTGCTTTGCCATGTCTCTTCCCAAGTGCAGCAATCATCTTCCTGTGACCACGGTCTCCATCAGTATGGCACTCCCTGTGGGCTGACCATCTCGTGTTTTCACATCCTCACAGCATTGTGTCTTCCTTTCCTTCAGCTGGGAACAATCATTACCCTCTACTTTCAACATGGAGCCACTAATCTTTATGACTAAATTCCTTTGTTAATTTGTTTACTTAGGCCTCAAAGCTATCCTCAAACCTTCATGTAGCCAACAATGGCATCTGCCTTTCATTCATTCCTTCATTTATTCATTCCATTTTATGAAATTAAACTGGCATGCAGGGCACACGGTGAATGATAGGCAGTACTGTGTATGCTGAAGCTGAGTCCATCCTGTGCAGTATGGTAAGAAAAGATCACCAGTTTCCCGGGTTCAAACCCTCAAAAGATTCTCTTTGATTCAAAGTTGAGTATAATTATGTACGTGATAAAATTCAATCTTGCCAAAAGTCTGTATAGCTTTATGAGTTCCAGAAAAATGCACACAGATGTGTAAACACCTATCCCAACAACAGAACCTCTCATTATGTTTCTTCTTTGTTGAGGAGGACTGACCAGTGAATAGGAAAGCACAAGACTGGCTTCCACAAGGTCTGCAGGGTTTCAAGATGAAGAGCAGCATGATAGCTGTTCTTTCTAGACCAAACTCTGCTTGTATAAGAGACAGCCAACCTAACATCTGGCATGCGCATGCAGTTGCAACCTAGCACAAAGTGTGTTCTTTTATTTATTTAATAAATAAAATATATCAAGGTGAAGTAGACACTGTTCCAGCAAAGTAAAACATCATCCAATCCCACAAAGGCTAAAATTCTTCTATAAAATTTCAGATATTAATAACCAATCACACACAAAGGTTTTTATAAACTGAGAGCTGCTATTATAAAAAAAGGGTAGATGTTCTAATAATCTGTGAAAGGACATAGGTACAGATGTTTATACTTATAAAATATTATTTTTGGGAAATCTAGGAGGGCTTCTCTGAGCAATTGGCAGCTGAGGGGGTGAGTAGACAGTAACTAGCAATTCTCTAGCACAGAATCCTGTTATTCCAACTTTGAGTGAGTACCAGTGAATCACTGTCTAATCAGAGTTAAAAAATTCAAAACACAAGAAATTTTATCATCCTGGTCCAAAACTTTAGAACATTAACTACCTTCCCATGAAATAATGTGAGTATAGTACATTAGCTTTCTTATTGTAACCAAATACTCAACACAAAGCAGCTTAAGAGAGTTTTGCCATTTGAGAGCACACAGTCCATCATGGAGGGCAGGCATGGTGGCAAACGTGTGAAGTCTCTGCTCACACTGCCTCTGTAGTCAGGAAGCAGACAACGAACGACACGTGAGGTCCACTGATACATCAAGCCTGTCCTCAGTGATCCCACTTCCGTCTGTGAGACTCTATCTCCTAAATGCTCTACAACCTTCCTTCTGAAACAGCTCCCCTAGCTGTGGAGCAGGCTCCAGACATCTGAGACTATAGGGACACTTCCCACTCCAGCCACTGTGCACAGGCACGTTAGATTCTTGTACAGGTTAAAAAGAAGTCTTAAATCCTAGTGGAATCTGACAAGGCACTTTCTCTTCGGGATGCTAGTGAGATCAATAATGGACCTTTATAAATATTTTAAGATAATTCTCAGGAACCAGAAGGAAAAGAACAAAAACAAAAGCCATCCACAACAAAGGCCCTGTACCACCAAGTTACTTGGAGGAAAATTGGGCCCAGAATCTAAGCAGAAAGATTGGCTGAAACCAAAAAGAAAATGATCCATTCTAGAAAGAATTTTCTCTACAACTGCTTTCACACATAGCTAGTTTTACAGTTGAGTTCCAAGTATATCAAGAATGTTTATTTAATTTTGCACATCAAATGCAATAGTACTAATTTCCCACAGCGGAGTGAGCTAGTAAAGATCTAGGCCTATACACAGCTACACGCTCCAAGCATGTCCTAAAGCTTCAGAACATAACCTGTAAGTAGCAATAGCTAAGCTCTGCTAAAAACAATATGAAGTCTTTTTTCAAATAATGATACAGCACTACTGCTACCAGAGCACGAGCCCAGTTCTAGATTGTTCAGTATGTATCTGCTGCTTCAATACTGGGAGGGCCACTTCCTTACAAGTAATGAATCCCGTAAGGAGCTTGAGTGAGACTCCAGTTCTTTCTCTTTCACTTTAAAAGAAGGAAAAAATAAGAGGTGAGACGTGAGGACAAAAAAAATATTTTACAAAAGCGCACGTGCGCACACACTCACTCACTCACTCACTCACTCACTATAGACTTCTATGCCACATTTGAATACCCAGTTCATACCAGGCATCCCAACATGCAAAATCACAACCTCACTTTCCATGTGGCATCAGCTAACTCGCATCTTACAAAAGAAACAGCTACTAGTAATACTCATGAGACTATGTTTAATGCAAAGTAATGGGAATACCTCTTGGATCTAGGATACTGTTGTTATTCAGTTGAGATGCTAGTTGGTCTTAATGACAGAAATTATTTGATTCAAGTATCATCCAAACACAAATTAAGATGAACATGTAAATGCATAAAACCAGACTTAGCTGCGAATGGCAAGAGTGTGCCGTGTAGCACCTGTCCTTGCGTGTAGAGAAGAATCAGCCTTTGACTGATTATTTCTTTTTGACATGATTTATCACCTGGTATTCTTTAAACTTGATAAAGCAAATTAATCTTTGATTGCAGGCAGCACTGGAGGTGGCCATTAGTCATGTGGTTTGTGGGGTTCCTGTGTTTCATTTACCAGGCACACAGAACAAGAGCCCAGAAGCAATTGCCTCAGCTTTGACTTCTTTCTCAGTCCACCCAGGAGAAATGATCAAAGAATTCAATATACAGTATTTTAAATTACTTCTACTGAACTGACCAACAAGGAGGAAAAAAAAATCCTTCTTTACTCTATTACATAATTATTTTTAAAGCTAAGAACAAAGAAACACTTGTATATTTGATTTCAACATTAACAGCCTCACTCTTTGTTTAAAGGAAGAGAGGGGGTTTTGGGCATTAACAGCTGTAAAGACTACTACTATTTAAGAAAGGGCATTTAAAAATTATGCAGGGAAACAAACAGGGCAATAATTAATCCTGAAATTATTTCAACAGGCACAGTGTCAAAATGTTCCAGTCTATCAAAACCAATGCTCATACCTTTTAAACCACTGAGAAAAAAGTCTTAGTAAGAAAACATTCAATCAAGTACTGTCTAATTTTTATTTAAAAATCAGTACACAGAGATAGGATATATTCATGACTTCTTAAACAGTTTTTTTTGGCCTCCCATTTTAAAGTTAAACATTTGAGAAACATTGTATTAGCTTAACACATTACACTAATACTACACAGCTAATATCTTGGAATGCAAAAGACAGGGAAAGATTTTTATGAAGAAAATACTAGGGAACAATCTCTGAATTGGAATGTAGGTCTCTGCTTTTGCTTCTTTAGTTAATGGGCATTGCTCACCAAAGCCACCCAGCACAACTGCACACCCAGAGTCTTCTATTAAGTTAATGTTAACAAATCATTACTTCATATGTAATCTGATACTTTCAACATATATTTTTAACTCAGCCTCAAGTCAGCCTTAAGTACAGAATTGAAAATCTGATTTCTAAAAGAGGTGAAAATACATTAGGACAAGTTTTAAATCTTCTAAGCTCTATGATAAACAAAAATTGGTAGAGACCTGCAGAGAACTTAATACTCTATAAATTTTATGATCACTTCAATTACGAATAAATCTACATGAAGACTTTCTATGCCCAAAGGGAAAGAAAAGTTCACCGTGTAGTCTAAACCCACCTTTTAATAGCAATCTATCCTTTTATAAAGAAGTCTAAAGAATAAATGAATAATCAAATGTCATTCAAGGTGTATATGATGTCTTCAACTTCAAAATTTAATTATTTTATTAAAATTAAATGAGGTAGCTCAGCATCAATGTTTCCAGTACTTAAATGATATCACTTGCTAATATAACAAAATTCAGCAAACAACCCAATTATGCACAATAATACTGCATGAATAAATACTCAAAAAACCTTTTGTTACATAAAATGTAAAAGCAGTTCTTAATGCAGTACAATGTCTGAAAGCAAGCTATATAAAGATTAAGTTCAGAGCTCGTACATTCATAATTACTTAGAGGGAGTATAACTTATGCAACAACTGGATTCCCTTCAATTTTCCTATAATTTGTACAGGAAATGAAAATTTGGCATAGTCTACCCTAAAAAACATTAATAAACTAAGTAATTTTGTGATTAAAAACATTTATAAAAATAGTATTGTAATATTGTAATCTAAAAATAATTCTATCTTATCAATATTTTGGGGAAACTGTTGAAATTTTGCCTTAAAAATAAATCACAAAGAGGAACAAATCTTTGCATAATAATGGTTTAAAACACATGAACTTGAAATATATTACTTTTTCATTATATACAAAATGTATCATTTGGTTAAACATTTCTTTTTATAAACACTTTAAAAAGCTAATTGATTATTCATAGATATAATAATCATATCAAAATTCTAAAGGTACTATTATCTGTGAGATATAAAAATAAAATTTTTTTTTACAAAAAACAATAACTGTACTATTTCTATACTTTAACTTATTTATTAAGAGAATAATCCACTAATTATTTAACAATACATTTAAAATATTTTCTGAAATACTGATAACTTAGTATGATTAGACAATCAGAGTGCTTGAAAACTGACAGACTCAGAATGGAGTGATCCCAACAAAGCACTTAATATACACGCATTCAAACAGGCCAATCTTGTCCTGGAACTTAGAGAAACAATCTGCTCCACAAAAAGAATGGAAGCCTACATCCTTTCACTTTCTCTCTGGTAAGGAAGAAAGGACATTTTGGGAAGAGTAAATTCAGTGTGACAATTAAAAGAATATTTTTCATTAACTTTAGTTGTTACTTGTATGTTTACTTAAAGCAGGTCCACATGTAGCAACTTATTATTTATATATGAATATATACTTACTGCTTGGTTCCACTGAGGAACTATAAATTTCATCTATTGAACATTAGCAAAAAATTACATGTGTTTATCATCTGGATTATTCTCAGATTAATAGAGATAAATGACAAAACATAGTCAGTAGCAGCTAGGCAGCTTAATCACTGCATCTGAGCTATAGGAAGCACTTAATTACTCTCATTTACTAGGTTCAATCTAATGAGAAAGCATTAGCCAAATGAAAAGAATGCAGTACAAACAAACAAAATAGTTATACCATCATTAAAGAGAAACTCTGACAGTGCAGGTGACAGCACAGGCAGGATAAATTACCATAATGTTCTAAATGCTGAGCTGTCAGCATGCTAATGCCGTGATCAGATACCCTGGGACTCTGTGCGCTATAGCTGTCAGAAACAGGTATCATAAATCACCTCTCTCACTGTACTGCTCATTATCACAGCCATAGCATACATGTTCTTCAGCACACTGCAGTACAAATTTGAAGACAACACTTACTCTTATGAGTGGGTCTGTTTACTCTTGCAGACATTGTAGGCAATCCTTGCCTAATAAATGGATACTTTGTTTTGCAATAATGAACTGCAGGATCTTAGGATATGATAGGACCCCTTCTCTTAATTCATAAACCATCTGAATAAAGAGACTGTAAAAACAGCACTTTTTTTTCCCAAGCTATACACTACAGTAGCATGGAGCTAGGGAAATTAACATTGCCTCATTTAAAAGATAATCATTATTTTAAAGCTAGTGTCAGATCTTGACTAAACCAATAGCAGATACAAATAAGTACAATTTCCAATGCCTAGACACCTTTGAGGCACAATCTTATTTTTAAGGGGAAACATTCTATAGAGACAATGAATATTTCGAATTTATGATAGGCAATCTCCTTTGTTCTTAAATAACCTGGTTTAATTCTAGCTTTAAAGAAAAACTTGAAAATATTGAAACTCCCCAGAATACAAACTAAAATCGATCTGTTGATTAGTATGTAAATTCTATTGATTTTTATTTATACCTCAGAACTGTTTTGTTTTTTAAAGTAAAGACTCAATGCCAAATATGTATTTTTAATGTCTAATTTCTTTATGTTGTACAAACCCGCTTTCTAATTGTTCTGCACTTATGACTTTCTTTGTAGGTTGATCTAACTCTATCCATGTGATTTTGAGAAATTCCATGTGTACTCTATGTAAAGGCCTCAGGCTGGAGCTGACCCAGGACACTGTCTGCACGTGAGATGTAGGTCCATGTGCTTCCATCACCTTCCCCTGGTGTCCACTTCAACAAGAATACAAAGCACAGGGACAGGCTGAGTGTGTCGAGTAGACAGCACTCCAAGTCTCCAAGTAGACAGAACCGTCCACTCCAAGTGAAACGTCTGCAGAACTTAGATACGGCACAGCTATCAAAACATGCTGCCTCCCTTACACCAGTGAAGCTATATTTCATTTCTATTACAAATATATAGCAATGGAACCATTACAAATTGGTTCAAACTGGCCTACACTGTAATTTCAAAGCCAACTGATCAAACTATTTTGCTTTTGATTAGTTTTCACAAATAGATTGCTCAGCTTGCAATATTCAAATTCTGTGTCCATTCCTCCTCCATTGTGAGGCTAGATGTTTACTGACCAGGGCAGACTTTGTGTTAAGAGAAAACATAGGAGTTAGGGGAAAAAAGAGGGAAAAAGAGAGGGCACACATTACACAGCATTGGCTACCTTTAATGACTTCGCCCACCAAAATATAAACCGAATTTCTTCAATTTAATCATAGAATTACTTATGGCCGAGCCAAAACTAACTAGCATACTTACTTCACTGTAAACAACCAGCACTTCTAAAAAAGGGTAAAGTGGTCTCCTCACTGCCGTTTGAGCTCAGGCCAGTTTCTAGTACTGACTTTCTACCTTTGAAACTCTTGGTTGCGATGGGCAGTGGTGGCGCACACCTTTAATCCCAGCACTTGGGAGGCAAAGGCAGGCAGGATTTCTGAGTTCGAGGCCAGCCTGGTCTACAGAGTGAGTTCCAGGACAGCCAAGGCTGTACAGAGAAACCCTGTCTCGAAAAAAAACAAAAAAACAAAAACCAAAAAAACCCAACAACAACAACAAAAAAGAAACTCTTGGTTGCAGCTTGTGCTCAGGCAGCTGTATCAGTTGCAGACCATTCATGATCGTACACTGTCAAGTATTACTATACAAACTGAACAACTGGTAAGAAAACAAATGTACTATGTCAAGGCCATACATAAAGGAGGGCTCTGAATCAACATACTTGTATATAATACTAGTTCTCAAAATCTTCTACACCTCAACAGCTTGCTTAATAGATGCAAAAGTAGATTTTTATACTTGCCTCTACATGCAATCCTTGGCTATATAACATGGCATATAGCCTCTTGAGAGTATCATTGCACAATTAGGCATGAGATTTTAAAAGGAAATAATTGTTCTACAATTATTTTGAAAATAGTTTTGGTTTTATTGAGCCCCTGAAAGGGTCATGGAGACCAAAAGGGTTCTTAGAACTCACTCTGAAATCTGCTGGCACAGAAATTAAAAGTAGAGCTTCTAGATTGGAGAGGCTAGGCTGAACTCTCAGCTCTTCCTCTCACTCGCTATAACTCGGGGACAACATCCAACTTACCACAGACTTAATTTCCTCCTTGAAAAGAGCAATAATTATAGCTTGGAGGAACTGTTCTATGAATTAAGTGAGGTAACTGAATCTAAATGCTTGTCCTACTATAGAATGATCCTGAATTTAAAAAAGCTAAGATGAAGATACCTATTGTGTGGAGTGTTGAGAACATCTTTCTATTTACCAGCTATTTATTTGACCAAAGTTCAGCTGATATGTAATACAATCTGGACCATGTAAACAGGAGGAGTGCTCACACTACTGTGCACAAATGAATGGATGAATGGCTGCTCATACACAATGGTGAATTCATATTAATAGTAACGATTCTTTTCCACTTCTTAACAGCAATAGTTAGGGTAATTGACTGACAAGTATTCTCAAATCTAAGAAATTAATCACTGGTAGTTTTCTGGTCAAACAAGAGAGACACGCAATCACACGAAGTGCAGATGATATGCCAGGCGCTGTTGAAGTGAGGACACTGCCTGTTAGAGATCTACCTGCCACTCACTTGTAGTTCTGTTGGACTTTTATTAGGATTATGTTATGCAGACCTCATGGGGAAAAGCAAGAAAGCACAGTGTGCATTAAATATCTACTCTATGACAGGCATGGCAGTAAAACAAGAATTTTATGCTCAAATCACAAGGTGGAAACTAAGGTTCAGGTAAGATACACTTTAGCTATGGGCACAGGATTAACAAGGCAAGAATGGCCTGGATTTTTCCTGTATTAATATTTTTCTGTGATGTGTCCATTTTTTCACTTCCTGACAATTTCTATCTTTAATTATTATTTAGAGGATGAAGACAGAAGATACTTGTAAATGTCACTTTTATTTCCTCGGATGATGAGATGAGAACCATACCAGAGTTGTGTGAATACATGGCATGGGCTGAGTCCAGAGTATTTCTCTGTTCTAACTATGCCTAGGCCCAGGTCTGGAAGCTTTTAGCCGACGTATAATCTAATCTTCCAAGTTGACTGATTCAATCTGGCTTCTCTTGGGTTCTGACTAAATACCTCTGCTTGGCCTCAGACTAACTTTGGTACTATGTTCTAATCTTCTGGCTCCTCATTTCTCTGGCTCATTCTGTCTTCACCTGTGTCTAGCTTGTTGGTTTTTTTTTTTTTTTTTTCTTTCTGCAACCTGTCTCTGTAAAACTGCCCCAGTAAAACTGCCCCACACTCAATCTCTCTTTTCTCTTACTTGTTGCTCTTAAGTAGCCTCTCTTTTCTGTGCTGCTCTCTGGTGAGTTGGGAGTATCCTATCTCTGATTCATTCTGTCAAATCTTTCTCTGACTCATCACTTTGTCTGCCCCTCAATTAGATATGACTTTAAAACACGGCTGCTTCCTTCTACAAACTAAACTTACCATCATTGTTAGGGATTAAAGGTGTATACTAAGGACATGCCTATATTCCAGCCAGATCAGACTGCAATCCAGGGCATGTCTGAGCTCCAGTGAGATCATATAGACATAGGTCTTTGGATGTGATTGTTTACCAGAGCTGTCATGTTGCTGGATTAAAATTCCTCTACAGATACTAATCAACTCAAGAGAGGTGTGTAATTAAAAGAAATGTAGCATCACATAAACAAAGAATGTGTAGCAAATAAGTGACTGTTACCACAGAAACTGAAGACTGTTGTACTATTGTTGAAATAATTTATATAAACTCATGAAAAGCACAGAGAGGCAGATCTGGAAGAGTAGCAGCAGCACGCCACATATGAGAAGTGTGAGCATTATAGGCCTCTATTAGCACAACTTAGTTACTATCAACTTTCTAAGTTTCTCATTAGGTATGTACACTGTGGATCACACTTATGATCAAAGGGTGAGAATGACTTTGTTCAAAGACATTAGAAGAATTCTGAGAGTGGAGAAAAGGTGACTCTGTTATTTAAATTAAGAGTAGAACAGACAGTCACTGACAGAGACATAACCTGCAAAGGTAAGAACTTTCTGTGATGGAGTAATAAATAATGCAAAGGGAAATTACAGAAGGATTGCATTCCAGACAAAACACTATATAAAAGAGCCTATGGTCTTAAAGAACCACAGCAGGTTGGGAAAATGACAAACACATAAGGAAGCCAATCGGAGAGGGGCTGAGTATCTTAGAACCCCTGTTCTTCGAGGTAAGGATTTGCTAGAAAGGCAGGAGCAGTCACTAAAAGACATTTTATCAGCTTTTTAGGAAACCAGGGAGTAGGAGGCCAAGACTGAAATAACGGGCCATGGAGAGTATGGGGTATAATTTAGTGAGTGCCTAGCATGCCCTGGGTTTAATCTCCATCACTGGAGAGGGAAAGGAGAGGAGAAGAGAAGAGAAAAGAAAAACAATTTACAGCACCTTTCAAAAAAAAAAAAACTTTTGGGAAGATAGTGTAACAGTCCAAATGATTTCTATACTTAACTCAGAAGATGGAAGACTTCTCCCAATTTTTGTATCTCAGAAATGTCTGCGCTTAAAAACGGTACCAAAATGACAAAAAAACATTGTCTTGAGTTAAAGGCCCTTTTTAGAAAAAGCAGATACAACAAGAAGAGTGCTCTTAAAACTTTCATTTTCTTCTTCATAGAAGGAGAATATATATGTGGAAGGTATTCTCTCTATACAAGTGAAAGGTAAGGAACTAACAAGCAAATCTTGTTCAACTGGCCCTCCTAGTTATCCTGCTATAATTAAATGTAGCTGTCCCAAACCCACTGACCTATTACGTTTTCATTATTTCAACATCATGCCCAACTTTGCTTTTGGTCCTAACTGGTTTTTTTTTGGGGGGGAGGGGCTTAGTTTTCTTATAAAGGCTGTTACTACATACAGAAGAAAATTACTGAATAAAGTTCCATGATTTCTTCTTTTAGCCTGTTTTTGGAAGTCTAATCTATGAATTTAGACCTGGAAAACCTAAAAGGAGAAGAACAAAGGGCTTCCCCTGCTCTGGAGGGCTCCTGAGACTGCACACAGAAAGTCAGTGGGAAGAGACGGGCCGGGGAGCAGCAAGCAGGTAAGAAAAGGAAAGAGGCTGGGCGCTATGGCACAGCACTAAAAGGGTTCTACCCAGAAGAGAGATTTTAAAATTGCAATACCCATGACATTGTATATGTATTCATTTCCACTTTTAATTTCCTATATTTCCTTACAATCTGTTTTCAATAATCTTCCTTTCACTTCTATGTAGAAAATTTTATGGACCTCCTTAAAAATGTAACATAAGAATTTTCTTACTTTAATAAAATTCTGTGCTATCACTTTGTTAATGAATTTGTATCAGACCAATGTACATAACTCACTTCATTAATGTATTTGCCTTTATGTTGTTTTTGATTTATCACCATTATAAAAATATTACAATAAACATACTTGAATACAATGTCCATTCTACTCATAAGAAACTTAAAGAAAATTAATTGAAGACAGATTCATTGAAAATAACTTTAAACAACGTCATAGTCGGTCGAACGTGAGGACAGCCTGGGCTACACAGCATACTCTATCTTAAAAAAATAAAGCAAGCAAACAACAACAAAACATGGCAAAACAAAGCACAAAACTCCTAAGTGTAATTGTTCCTAAGAAATAACTTTCATGGCATATCATTTGATATCAACAAAATTATTCCTAAAATTATAAAGCTATAATTAATAAAATAAAATATACTTAAAAATGAAAAGCTGATTAACTTAATTTAAAAGTAAAAATTTATTGGACATATATTAAAGCAATGCTTCCTTACTTTGGACTGCTAATATTTTCCACATTAGCACATTTTCTAATAAGTTTTTCCAAAATAAACAAAATTATATTAGTTATTTTTGATAGTATTTGGCTTGAATGAAATATTGGATAAAGTGGATTAGAAATATAAAAAAACAACCATAAGATTTGTCTAACCGCTAATAAGCTAAAAGGCTGTAAGTGAATTCTGCTGCAAGTTGAGATGTCATATAGTTTTAAAAGTTCCCTTAACAGTTGTGGGAATCTATAAAAATAATAATAAAGTTTGAGACTAAGAGGAAATCCTTTTACTTAAATAACTGTTTGGCAAGGTCTCTGGCTTACAAAACAGTATTCCAAGAACAGAAATTGGAATAGCATGCCATGTCACCTCTGCTTCTTAATCACCACGATGGGAAGACGAGTAAATTATAATATCAATCAACAATAAGCCCCTTTGAGTGAGTATCAATTGACTCTGACCATAATTGATAACCTAAGCCAATAGTACATTCTGTTACAATTCCAAGTTCAAAAGGTTAATTATGGCCTGGCCACAGGCTCATCTGGAAATCTGAAACTGATTGCTATCTGCCTTCCTAATGAAGATGTACTGCACGTATTAGAGAGTGTACTGACAAGTGACTGGGACCTCCAATGTCAATGCAGGAAGCAAGCATTAACCTTCACCATGTCCATTTAACTGCCACTCTCCCCATTTATATCCCACTAGGTCTTTTTATTCTATGAGAACTAGAGCATCTGATAACCATATTTCCTTTGCAAAGGTGAGGTTTTTCTTTAAGGTATAATGAGTACAGGAATCAATAACAGTAAGTCAATTCAAACTATGTTTTGATTAACAATACCCAGGAAACTTAAGAAGACATTAGACTGATGACAAGCATTATCATTTGTCACACAAATCTTTAATTTGCATGTAGATTTACTGCTCTAGCACAGAGGCCATTAGATATACTTATGCTTGCTTTCTATCTCAGGCCATGAAGACAACAAGAGTATATAAACAGGAAGAAAAAGTCAGGCTGAATTACGAACACACACAGAACCAACTCAGGGCCTTGTGGTCCTACAAGCGCTTCCTACTGGAACCAAGAATGTTCTAGAACAAAAATACACCAACTATGATGAATTCAGTCCAGGAGAATCTTGAACAAATCATGTGACAAAACTAAGAAGAAAAGCACTCCTGTGAAGGAGAGCAGAGAAGCAGCCTGTGCACTAACAAGCAGACTTCAAATCTGAGGCTGGAGTAGTGCTGAGACTTCACTGCAGCCTTGGGTCTCAACACACACCATGCTTTCACAACATACAAAGCCAAAAATTGACACTTGAAATGCCGTGATTCACATTCAATGCTACACGAATAACAAATTTTTACTATACAGTTTTCTGTTGCTACAGAAACTAACAGTTCAATTATGAAGAACACACACTTAATACTTTCCTACCACCATTCCTCAGCATGCAAGTATTAAATCAGTTTATCTTTGGAATATATTGATTTTTAAAACTGCTGTATGAATTGATAACATTGAGTTTCACTAAAAAAGAATCATCAAATGATATTTAGGTTCGCATCAAGACAGAATTTTCTACAATTTCTAAAATGATTATATATACATTTTACTATGCATTTATGATGAGCGACATTCTTAGAATTAATAATTATAAGATTAGAATGTCAATTTATTCTGAAGAAGGATAAGGATGATCTAAGTTTTATAGTATCAAATAGTCAGCCAAGACTTCATGTAAAATTAAGCACATTCACTTCATTAGAATGCAAAAATACTTATTTTTAATAAGTGGAAAATTATGTCTACAAGAATATTATCAGAAAATGCTTGACTGCTGTTTATTTTACTCTATTTTTGAAACTTTTAAAGATTTACTTTTGTTTTATGCATTTTGTGTGTACAAGTGTTTTTCTTCTATATATGGACCACATGTGCATGAGTGTGTGAGGGTAGCCAGGCCAGGAGAGCATCAGAACTCCTTGAACTGGAGTTACAGGTGGTTATGAGTTGCTATGTGAGTGCTGGGAACTGATCCAGGTTCTCTTCAACAGTAGCCAGTGCTCTTAACTGCTGAGCCACCTTAGAGGTGTAGCTTACTGTGTCTATCTGCATGCATGTCCAAAATTGCATAAAAGTTTCCCAAGTAGCAAGTGGTCACAAACGGGAAGCCCTTCAGAAGCCCTGTCCTAGTATGTATTTAGAAGGTTAGAATCTGACATGAGAGAAGCATGTGATGACTGTTCCCTGCTTCTCTTACACTATCTGAGTAAAAGTACACAGAATGAAATGTATAAGGGCAGGGTGCACTCAAGGTGAATAAATCTAACAAATAT
Organism: Arvicanthis niloticus; assembly: GCF_011762505.2. Classification (NCBI taxonomy): domain Eukaryota; kingdom Metazoa; phylum Chordata; class Mammalia; order Rodentia; family Muridae; genus Arvicanthis; species Arvicanthis niloticus. The sequence goes on along the minus strand of NC_047663.1, from coordinate 86,323,469 downwards.
TTCTTTGTTTTTCCCTTCCCACTTTGAAATTCTTTGTATATCTTATTTTTGGCTTGCAAAAATCTCATTATTAAAAGTTGAAAATGCATAGATGGGAAATTTCTTTAAAATGTCTACAGAAATAAAGTACTATATAAATTCTAAATTTATAAAACATGAAGTCAGTTATCACTAAGTTTGAATTAATGTGCCAAGAGCAACACTATATAATTCAAACCATTAAGATCCTGTTTGTACTAGTATATTTCCAAAATTCCCATCATTTCCTTGAAATTTTTACTAGAATCTCAGGAACAACCAGACACCAGTTTCTGTACTAATAACTAGCCTTTGAGTATGACATGGTCTACAGAAATGTTAATTGGTATTTAACATCTTTATAAGTGCAAGGAGTAGACCCTTTCTTAGTTACATTAGTCTTGTCCCTTCCTTCCTTCCTTCCTTCCTTCCTTCCTTCCTTCCTTCCTTCCTTCCTTCCTTCCTTCCTTCCTTTTTTTTGATTTTTCGAGACAGGGTTTCTCTGTATAGTCCTGGCTGTCCTGGAACTCAGAAATCCGCCTGCCTCTGCCTCCCAAGTGCTGGGATTAAAGGCGTGTGCTACCACCACATTAGTATTTTCTTAAATGTTTTCTTTTTCAGTAAGTTGTAACTTTTCTCTTAAGAACTCAAAGTGAAAAATACTAAAAAGTAGAAATAATATACAATCGCTTATCTAATCCTTACTTCTTAAAATTGCAATTTATCTAAGAAAATACTTATGTACTATCAGAGTATTTGAAAAATCAGTGCCAACTACAATACAACATGTACATTATCTATCCTACCTGGGATCTGCCCTGGGTGACTGCCTACCTAACATGAAGTCATCATCCTTACAAAACTATTTCCTGCTTAGTGTTTCTCAGACTTTATTTTTCTTACCAATGAATAACACCTTCCACTGAATGACTTCACCAATGACCTATGCTTTATTTTCTTTGACTAGAAGTATAAGTTAATAAACATGAAAGACTAGTAGCAATTTTATCTGTCTTTCACATAATTTCTTCAGATCTTTGCACAATTCACTGAGAGCAAGGGCTGTGACACTGAGCACAACAAGGCCCAGCAGCCTAAGGTCTGCTAAGGTCACTAGACCACTCAACTCTTCATGACTTCCATCAGAAGGCTGGATGTCTGTTATGAGATGGGACAGAACAATCTTTCTTTACAGCACTTTTTAAAAATAGTAGCCAGCAAGTCCTCCAAGAGTTGAATTCTGAGATTACAGTGCAGGAAAGAGTTATACAGGCACATGAATCTTAGAGCTCATTCTCACTGCCATCAGCTAACCTTACACAAAAGTATCATAAGACTAACACAAAATCTCTACACATGAATGATTCAGACTAAAATAAACCTTCTACACCATATGAACTATTCAGCGAGAATGAGTTTGGAACTCATGTAGCTGACCATAATGAGGTAACTGAAACCTGACAAAAATAAGGGAAAGTAAAACAAAATGAAGTTATTATAGGACAAGAAAAGTGGGGATAAAAATTAAAAACTTGAGTAAATTAGGCCAAATAATCATGGAAGGTATGTAGAAAGTGAATGTATTCTTCTTGGGCAAATTACAGATACTGTTAGAGAAAACAGTCAATTCTTCCGTAATTACTTTACATGAAGAGAAGTCAGTTTTGAAAACTTAGAAAAACCAATGTTGGAAGACAGGTTTAGATGACAACAGCCAAAACTCACATGACCATGGAATCTGATGAAGCCTTTTTCTTTTAGTACCTGAGAACTTTTATAGCCATTGAAAGGTTCTGACTCTAAAAAACAACACAAGAAGATCTACAAAGAGGAAACTCACCTTAAATGTACATCAGTACATAAAATGATGACAATGGCAGAAATGACATTGACAACAGTACAAAAAGATCACATTTTTAGAAGCATTTACTAAAATGCTGGCACTGAGCATTTTTCAGACATTGTCACCAGTCCTTAGTTTCCCTGGAGGAACTGTAACCTTAGCACATTTCACCTACAACTAACTCAGTGACTTGCTAATAAGGCACTACATTTCTTGACGTTCAACACACAATTAAAAACCATATGCACCATCTGCTCCCATCAACACTGTGCTCTTCCATTAAATCACAAGCTAGCTGGCTCTTTGAGACCTGGTTGTTTCTGATCCCTACGTTTTTAGGTAGGAACATCTCAATAGAATATATACATGTCTATGTATACTGCACTCTAGTAAACTGTACTTCTAAGGATAAAAAAATCTTACTTTAGACTTTTTCTCAACTAATAATTACTTTTAACGAAGTAATTTTTTTTTTTCGAGACAGGGTTTCTCTGTGTAGTCCTGGCTATCCTGGAACTCACTCTGTAGACCAGGCTGGCCTCGAACTCAGAAATCCGCCTGCCTCTGCCTCCCAAGTGCTGGGATTAAAGGCGTGCGCCACGCCACCACTGCCCAGCAGGATCTTTCCATCTTAGTATATTAGCTTAAAGTTAGCTTTGATTCATCATTGCCCAAAGCACTGAATTGAAATGGTGAAAGGGGATTCACTGCTACAAATGCAAGCAAAGTGTATGATAAAGCAATTTGTATTTAATATTACTGGATTACATAAGATCCAAACAGGGATTAATTTTATAGTCACTTAAAAATACTATTTAGGTTTTTTCTAGCAGTAGTTGTGAGTACATTTTATCTTTGTCTTTAAAAATATAATAGTGATAATCAATTAGTATTTTCTCAAAGTTTCCCTCTTAACAGAAACCTGAGTTCCTGATGATTTTTATACCCTTACAGGTCAGAATTGTTCACTACTAAACAATAATTCTTTCCATTGACAACTTAGTTTTTATGCAATGTGGTATTTTCTTTAAAAGATTTATTTATTTAATGCATATGAGTACACCACTGCTCTTGTCAGACCCACCAGAAGAGGCCATCAGATCCCATTACAGATGGTTGTGAGCTACCAAGTGGTTGCCAGGAATTGAACTCAGGACCTTTGGAAGAACAGTTGTTACTCTTAACTGCTGAGCCATCTCTTCAACCTGCAATGTGGTATTTTTGTATAAGCATTACTTTCATAAATGTAACTGGCTGCAGAATACATGCTCAGAATGCTAAACATGGAAGGAGGGAGATAAAGTTTTGTAAAGTACAAGCTTACAACCTTGACTACCTTAAGCCTGACAGAACACAGGATCTACACAGTCCCCACTGGCTGAAACTTTCAATGCCTCCCTCTAGATGCTAGGGCTACTTGGAGTAGTTCTGCAAACTTGAGTCCAAGGCGGAAAAGAATCATTGGTGAGGGTTACTTCCTGGCCTGCCAGGGTGTGAACTAAGGTTCTGTGTCCTGTCTTCCCATTAGAATTAACTCTGTAGACACTAAGAGCTAAAATATAATCAATATGTCCTTCCTCTTAGTGGGTTCCTCTTATTTGTTCCTAGGAATTTTGTTAGAGTAACAAGAAACACAACTAAAATAGTCCTATGTAAACAGAAACTGACTACTTATGGTCTCAAAAAAAGCTATTTCCCTCTTTCATAACAATATTAGGATACTTAAACACTGTAGCAAGAATTAGAAATGGCAGCAAATGCAGGTGGCATAAGACGGAACCACAAACATTTGCAGCCAAATATTTTCAAAAACCAATTTAATATATGTGGTCAACACCAAATGCCAATTACCGATCTGAAGAGATCAAAACTCTTCTCTGGATCTGAGGAGCTCTTGAAGAGTTTAGGACAGGTCCCTTGATGGCTTGGGACAGTGCCAGCTAAGTTTCATCTGCTTTGATGGTAGTAGGACTTAATCACTACAATATGAGAAAGGACTTCTAGGAAAAATAAATATAGGTGATAGATACTGTTAAATTGCTTGTTTGAGAATTTTCCCAGCTTGCTGGAGCTATAGCAACAACACAGTGCCAGGTCTCATCTGGCAAAGAAGACCTGAGTAAAGCCTGGCCCTACAGGAGCTGGGGGCACAGTGTCTGGCATAGTTTATTTTGAAGGCGGGAAGAGTCTCAGGAAGTCCCCTATTTCAGTTTATTACTCTGCCATTATTTGAAGAAGAGACTATTATAGAAGTGTGACATTGACCATCAGTCCCAGGTTAGGAATATTTTTGCTATAAAAGTTACTGACTGTAACACGACAGAGTCACAGATTAATTTGCCAACTATTTTTTGGTATTAAACATAATCTCAACATAATATTAGGAAATATCAAATGCCAAGGGCTAATAAGTCTTAGAATCAGAGATGGGAGGAAGTATCCAAAAAAATTCCTCTTAGTGAACAAGAGAGCCAGGTAAGCACACAGTGTAATTGCTATATCAAAAAAAAAAAAAAAAAAAAAAAAAAAAAAAAAAAAAAAAAAAAAAAAAAAAAAGAAAAAAGAAAAAAAGGCATAGAAAAGTCTGAGGAAAAATAATGAGAGTTTGGGGATTTATGATACTTATTAATGAAAATTATTTTAAAATTCAAATGTAGACTTTAAAAAAAAGAAGCTTATGTTCTTTAGAAGTAATATCCATATTTAGGTGAGAACAATACAGAAACTGATAGGTTACAGATAACAACACTAAGTACAATTTTGGTATAAAAAAATCCTTTTATTACATTTTTTAAGGTATCAAACTACATTTCCCAGTGACTTTAGTTATTGTTAAAGCATGACTTTAGAAAACTTTCTGGCTCTTAAATTGCTGTAATTAGAATGAAACATTAAGCCACATCTCATGCACATAAAATGTTAAGAGCCTGCCATTGCTCATAGTTCAAACATAACACATAGAGTATGTGTCTTATATGCAATAACAAGGTATCTGTCATGGTTGTGGAAGACTTGCAGGTTTAGTGAAGATTTCTTTTAAGGTGGTAGACTGTTAAGTTTCCATGGCATCCTTCTATAGTTGAGAAAACAACCTAGTTCTCTGGACTTTTCTCTGAAGGGCATTTAGGTTATTCATGAAGGCTCCTCTCTCCTGATATATCTACCTCCTAAAGACCCTCTTCTGAACACTATAACACTGATGATTATATGTTAATACACAAATTGGGGATGTGGGGAGACAAGCTCATGTATAATGAGTAAGCAATGTGAAAAATATATTCAAAGTAGGGGATTTCTTGATTTATTAACAAGATTAAAAGTCCAAAGAAAAATAAGAAATGGACCTGGACTCAGGGGACAGTCTGCTCATTTTGTAATCTTTATCATGTTGAAGAAATGATGTGTGCAGGTGAGAAAGAGAATCCCTGTGACAGCTGGGCTAGGTGGTGATGCTGGGTATCTTCCTGGATTGCTCTCCACCTCATATATTGAGGCAGGGTCTCTCACTGTAACAGATCTCATCAGTTCATTGCGATGAATAGTCAGCACTCCTCAAGAATCCATGTCTGCTGGGGTTGCAGACATGCCCCACATTTCTCCATCATCCACATGTACTGAGGGTCTAAACTCTTTATGCTTACAGGCCAAGCTCTTTGCCAGCGGAACCTTATCCTCAATCTCATTTTCCTGGTTCTACCTTGAAAGTTTCAGTGTAAGAATATGAGAGAGAATTATCTGTTGTTTCCTGCTTCTGGCTATCACAGACAAGGCTGCTTGCTATGAACATAGTGGAGCATGAGCCCCTGTGGTATGGTGGGGGTATAGACAAGAGTGGTATGGCCAAAAGCTGGAAACAACCCTGATGTCCCACAACAGAAGAATGGATACAGAAAATGTGGTCCATTTATACAATGGAACACTACTCAGCTATTAAGAACAAGGGCATCATGAGTTTTGCAGGAAAATGGATGAAAGTAGAAAATATCATACAGAGTAACTCAGACCCAAAAGGACATACATGGTATGTACTCACTAATGAGTGGATGGATATTAGCTAAAAAAAAACCCACAAAATACCCAGGATACAGTCCACAGAACTCAAGAAGGTTAACAAACTGAAGGGCCCAAGTGAAGATGCTTCAATCCCACTCAGGAGGGAGAAGAAAGCAATCATGGAGGGCAGGGGGAGGGAGGGAACTGAGTGGGATAGGAGAGTGGGAGAGGAAAGGGGGAACGTGATCAGGTATTGGGAAGGGGGCAGGAGAGAAGCCCCGAGGGCCAGTAGAATGAATGGAAACAGGCAACCTCAGAAGGTGGGAGGTGGGGGACCCTCCAAAATGTACCAGAGACCTGGGAGGTGAGAGATCCTCAGTACTCAAAGGGAGGGACCTCAGATGAAATGCCCTACAATGGGAAGAAGGAACTTGTAGAGTCCACCTCCAGTAGAAAGAATGGAGGGATGGGGTTGCCATTCCATAGTCAAAAATTCTGACTCAGAATTGTTCCTGTCAAAAAGAACTGCAGAGACAAAAATGGAGAAGAGACTGAGGGAAAGGCGGTCCAGTGACTGGCTCTACTTGGGATCCATCTTAAGGGGAGGCTCCAAGACTTGGCACTATTACTGATGCTACGGTGTGCTAACAACCAGGAGCCTAGCATGGCTGTCCTCAGTGAGGCCCAACAAGCTGCTGACTGAGACTTGAACCCAACCAATAGACTGAAGTCGAGGACCCATATGGCTGAATTAGGGAAAGGCTAGAAGAAATTGAAGAGGAGGGCAACCCCATAGAAAGACCAGCAGTCTCAACTAACCCAGACCCCTAAGATCTCTCAGACACTGGGGTTGGGGGAAGAGGAATGAGATGAGGAACTGTTGGAGGGTGGACCAAAAGGGGGATAAGAACTGGATGGTAAAAAAAATTTAAAGATAAATATTAAAAAATATGAGAATATAAGAATATATATACAAATAACCCTTAAATTATTGACTGATGAAGTCATACAAATGAATTCAAATTCTTCCACATACATTAGTTTCTTTTAAACTCTACAATAATCCTATTTATTATCATTTTTCATATAAGAAATCTGGACCCTCAAAGTTTTTATGACTTTCCAATTGACAATACTTGGAAATTAGGAGTCACACTAAAGCAGAGAGCTTGAGTTCTACAATATTCTTTTCCAAGATTGTGGGTCAGTATTAAGTGTAGGTGAGGGGTTAAAATTTTATCTGAAATGATCTAAGTTGTAGAGAGATTACCTATTCACATCAACGAATTCGTACCTTTAAACGAATTCAGAATAAATCATTAGCTATTTGAACCTTCAGGCATCCAGAGGAACACAAGAGAAAGGCTGGTCAATCTAGTGTCCTTAGAATGCCTGGAACGGTGTCAGCCCAAACCTTTAAATGGGAAAAGGACAATCTGTCCAGTAAGGGGAGGACAAGCCATGGACAACTTGATGAAACCAACCCACAGAGATAAACAGAAATTATGAAGAGCCCACATTGAAGGGATCAGGGAGGCACATTTAGAAATGCTATAATAAATAAATTTTATTTATTTTTTTATAGTGCCAAGAACTGAAGAAAGGATTTGCATACACCAAGCAAACACTCAATCATTAAGCTACAAATCAGCCTATTAATATGTGTTTATCTAATATAATAAAAATGGCTTCCACACAAATTCCAAATTTAAAATGCTACAAAAGTTTAGAATTACAAGAACTTTTTGATCATTTAGGTGACTTCAGCTTTAAACACAGAAATGAAGGATGACAAAATCTATGAAACATGAACTTAGTTAAGAGCTCTTTTACAAGTTTTCCACTAAATTAACTTAAGTATAATGCACTCTCAAACCTAAAACCAAACATAGATTATATGTGAGGGTTTTTGTCTACCAGAGCATGTTTTGTAACATTTATTAACACATGCCTGAGTTATTTTTTAATGTAAATTACAACGAATATTTCCAAATCACACAATAAAAACATATTTTCTACATATACTTATTTGTATGTATCAATTTAATAATTGAAAGTTAAGCGATGGTAAGGTTACTATGCTTTAAAGTGTTTAGAAGCAATTTTTTGTTTTGTTTTGGTTTTGTTGTTGCAACACATGGTTTTTCTGTGTAGCTCTGGCTGTCCTGGTACTGGTGTTGTAGACCAGGCTGGCCTCAAACTTACAGAGATCCACCTGCCTCTGCCTCCCAAGTGCTGGGATTAAAGGCGTGCACCACCATGCCCATCTTAAAAGCACTGTGATTTAGAAGTATCCTGAGTGTGTGTATGTGTGTTTATTTCTTTGTTTATGTAAGGCCTCAATTGAATTCACAGCCTAGTCTTCAATTCACCATGTCGCTAAGGCTAGGCTTAAACTCCTGATTCTCTTGTTATTACTTCCTAAGTAAGATTACAAGGACACACTACCACATCTAGCTACTAGGAATATTCTTCACAGTGAAATCTTGTAATTTGAAATTTCTAACTCAAAATCTTTGTAATTTTAAATCTTGTAATCTTGAAATTTTTACCTTAAAACAAAGAACAGTGCATGACACACTCAGTTAATATTGAACACTTGTATCAGACTGCAGCTGATTGTGAATTTACTGCAAAATGCTGTATCAATCTAATAGCTCATAAATCATTCATAAAAAACAAATCTACAGAGTATATTGAGAAGCATCCTCAGCCCAGATTCCTTTATTCAATGACCATGGCATAGCTCTTATTCTCATTAAATGAAGTGAAGAGCTGTCACTTCAGTTAGTTTTACTGACTAGAGAGCGCAGAGGAAAGAAAGACATTAACAACACTGGCTAAAGAAATACAGCCAGAGAGAGAGAGCAACTGAGTCCATGGCCTCAGAGATACAGCCTAGACAACAGCAAAAGGATCAGCTCCAGCCAGGTGGACCTTGATTTCAAATGTCACTTTTGTCATTAATTAGACAAATGCAGAAAAGCCTGGAGACCTCTGTTTCATCATCTAAAATGGAGCTATATCATCCAAGTTATTATTTTATGGTCAATGTTAGCACAGTAGAGATTTTCAACATAGGAAAACTAGTACTGTTTTTCTGAGAGAAAAGTTTGTTGTATAAATTATACTTAAGACTAGAGCCAAACTCTGAGATATAGCCCTCCTTTTTCTTATAAAAATGCCCCAAAAGGCTCTATATTACCATGGCCAGTCATATACAATTTCTCCCTTATAATAATGATGAAGAGTGTTCTATGCAGAACGCTCTATTTGCAGCAGCCATTCATTGTGTACATGGAAAAACTGCTGACACCTAGAGAAGATATTTTCCCGTAAAAGGTTGAAGTCCTTAAGCAGCAAAAAACACCAACGTCCATCATCTTTAAGCCCTATTGATTTCTGGTGAAGATTTAAAAGGCTGTTTACTTATTTCCCATCATTCCTGTCAGAGCTGTAACAGTTCTCTTCCCACTGAATAAACCTCTCATGATCCTCTTGGTGATTAAGGTCAGACAAAATGTCAAACTCCTAATGCTAAGTGCTTTCACATTAAAATTTCATATCAAATCACCAAGTAAAATCCAAACAAGAAGTCAGACATGTAAACAGTTCACACAAAAAAGGGCTACAGTGACCATTACAGAATATAGGTACACCAGAAATGTGTGTTTGTCTGTATTTGTGTGTGCGCGTGTGTGTAGAGGTGGCACGGTGCTGCAGTGACCATTACAGAATATGGGTACACTAGAAATGTGAGGAAAAGCTTGGCAACAGGTCAGCACACTCCGTTCTTCCTTTCTAAATCTGCATTTTCATATTCTATTATAGCATTAGGATAGTAGTTGATTTCTCTCTGTGTCTGTCTCTACTTCTGTCTGTTAGACTCTGCCTCTCTGCCCCCTCTGTCTCTCTGTCTCTCTCTCTCTGTCTCTCTCTCTCTCTCTCTCTCTCTCTCTCTCTCTCTCTCTCTCTCTCTCTCTCTCTCTCTCTCTCACACACACACACACACACACACACACACACACAAAGCAGGGCAGGATTAGGGTAAATAAGACATTATCAGTTATATCCAAATCATTAGCAGAGAAAGCACGGTCTTGCTTTAAAGAGTGCATGGGTGGATGGAGTAGCATTCACCCAGTATCTGAACTAAAAAATATTGGTAGGTCTTGCAGCCATAAACATCAAAAAAACAAAACATGTTACCAATACCTGATGCCTTGTCTACCTCCCAATGTTTTTTTCCTCTCAATACAGAAGGCCCCAAACTGCTGACAACCCAGACATTTGGCAACCACAAACACAGAGAGAAGAGAGCTCCTCTCTCCAACCAATTTCAGCATGCTTCAGAAGTGAAGTACCATTAATGTGGACTTTACTCATATGGCTGCATTAAAGCAATGACTGATGAAAATGGAGTGATCTGATTGGCCAGTCAGGCCTGGGTATGTTTTCATTCCTGATGCAAGGAGATGGGGTATCCTAAAGATATTCTCACTAAGACTAATATCACAGATGAGTGCCAGATCTATAGTTCTGTAAATGACAAAGTGACTCTTTGTACCATTATAAAAATAGTTTACACTTATATTTACATATAACATATAGCTATATAGTTTAAGGATGATAATGTAGATAAATTTTATTAACATAGTATAAAGTATAAATACTCCCTTTTGCAAAGACAGATCTTTGATGAAATGTTTGTCTTAGATGAATTTTCTAAGCACAGGCATGAGGGCATAGCCTGTAAATTCTAGAATTAGGGAGGTAGGAGGAGGAAAATAATGAATGCATGAATGTGGGCTTAAGGGATCCTTTCTAAAAGAAAAACAAGCAAACAGAAAGAAACTGCCAGAAAATTTGGTAATTCTAACAAATCAAACCCTTTTCCTCTTCAACATTTGTGTATTTTAAACTTTACTTAGGCAGTAACTTTGTTGACTTAAAACAATCACATTACACACCCCCAGAGAAACATGTAAAAATTTCTTTATCAAAAAAGCAACACATGATAACCTTTGATTAATTTTGAAGGATAGAAGTCTGGCATAGGTTACTCTCCGGTTATTCTTTCATGGGTTGGAACTGGCCACAGAAGATTTATGGGATGTTCCTGGAGTTGCCATCTCCGTTACAGGCTTCCTGTTCACGACTGTGGCTTGCGACCTTTTCTTCTGGTTCATCCAGTGCTCTCCCAAGTCCTCTGGAACAGTCACTGCCTCAGCACCGCTCACAGAGTGGTACTCTCTCACCCAGGACTGGTGTTCCTCAGACAGGATGCTCAGGTATTGCTCCATTACCAGCAGAGGCAGAATTTACTCTTTTTGTGGGCATCAGGCTGGAGCCATTGGTAGCAGAGCTCCCGGGAGTCTTCCAAGAGCCTCCCTCAGCTCAGGGGTTTCCTGGTAGCAGAACTACCTGAAGTGTCTGTGACCCACCTCTGTGGTCTGAAGGCTATTTCTCCACCTGGTAGAATCTGTCCCATGGACATGTTCCTTCTCTTCCTTCACTTTAACCTTCAGAATTCCTTGTATCTCCCTAGTCTCAAGGGCCAAACAGTGGCCGTTTAAGGTATTGTTGTTGTTGTATTATTATTATCATTATATTTTTAAGAATAGAGTTTTTTGTTTTGTTTTGGTTTGGTTTTTCGAGACAGGGTTTCTCTGTATAGCCCTGGCTGTCCTGGAACTCACTCTGTAGACCAGGCTGGCCTCGAACTCAGAAATCTGCCTGCCTCTGCCTCCCAAGTGCTGGGATTAAAGGCCTGCGCCACCAACGCCTGGCAAGAATAGAGTTTTGATTATTCACCCTTAATTATTTCTTCTAAAATCCTGAGGTTGTTTGTGTGTGTGTGTGTGTGTGTGTGTGTGTGTGTGTGTGTGTGTGTGTGTGTCAAACTTTCCACATAAACTCAAGCCAGGTACAGTGGTTCACTTCCACCTGTAATTCTAATACTGGGGAAGCAGTGGCAGGATTTCAGTGAGTTCAAGGCCAGACTTGACTATATGAGATACAGGACAGCCAAGGGAGGAGATGCCACCCAGAGTCAGAAGCATCCTCAACTGCAGCAGCAGGGATGGGAAGGGCGGGGAGATCAGAAATCCTGTCTTATACTTCTTAGTATTCCTATCTTACTTTGATTTAATAATTACATTCTCAGCAAATTAGGGAATATTTTCAGTGAATAACCTTTAGATATTTCCTAGGCCACAGCATCAGCACCTGTTTTTCTTATACTCCAATTAACTATACATTAAAATTTCTCATGGTAATTTTTAAATTTCTGTAACTTATCTAATCTACAAGTTTTACAAAACCTCTTTCGAAGATGCTATTCCTTTTAAGTGACAACAATTATAGACAAACAGGTCCTGAGTTTGGTAGATGGTAAGAGGTAATACAAAAGAGGGTTTGCACCAAGGAGACAGAATGGATAAATGATGTGATTATGATCTCAAAAATAGAAATATTACAAATAAAATCTATTTACTTACTTATTAAAACCCTAAAAACAATACTACAAACAATGAATTAGAGAAAGCTGCAATATGACAGAGATCATATAGGTTAATGTGACAACTGATGAAAAAGAAACCCAAGAAAAAACAATGGCATGCAAAGATTTTCTTCATATTAAAGAAATGCAACAGAATATCTGAAATAGTCATTTTATCTTAAGACTTGCAAAGTGACAAGGATATAAGTGGTCAGCTGTACAGAAGAAAGCTCTCAGACAACACCACAGACCTTCATGAACTGAACGAATATAGTACAAACATAAAAGTCCGTGTAATCACCCACGTGAAAAAAAAGACTTTACATGTTGAAATAGAAACTTTTTTTGGCCATTTATACCAAACCTTTAACTATATATATTCCATGCCACAGAAACTGTCTGCAGTTAAAAGTTTCCTTCCAGTGCTTTGATGAGCCAACATCACAAGATCATAATACAAGGATGTTTACTGAAGAAATACTTGTGAAACTAAAGAAATAGATTTGAAATAACCTGGTTATCCACTGCCTAAATATTTCTTTGAAAGGCCACGAGGGGATTATATCATCTTTGTTTGTCTATCCTGAGATTACAATGATCTCATGTGTGAATGTGTTTGAGGCAGCCTCTTTGGTAACCCAGGTTGGTCTCCAACTCACTGTAACAGATCTCATTACAGATGGTTGTGAGCCACCATGTGGCTGCTGGGAATTGAACTCAGGACCTCTGGAAGAGCAGCCAGCACTCTTAAACTCTGGGTCATCTCTCCAGACTCCCCCTCCCTTTTGCATTTTAAAATAAAATATAATCATATTATTTTCTCCTCCCTCTAGCTCCTCCATGTTCCTTCCCTATAGCCACCCCTCCATGTACACACACACACACACACACACACACACACACACACACACAAAACTTGTTGAGTTCATTTTTGTTGTTTCTGCGTACATGGCTACAGAGCTGATCACTTTGCATTGATAGATTCATCCCTGGGAGAGCCTAATTCTCCCTCTCAAAACTCACTACTTGCCTACAGCTCTTTGTCTAGGTGTGGGACCCCGTGATGCCTGCCCTTTACATTTACCTTCTGTGTTGTTATCATCCTTGTTTAGGCCTTGTTATGTAGCCACTTCAAAGAAAGGCAGTCTCAGAGCATATTTTCTAATATTCTGGCTCTTAAAACATTTTGGATTCCTCTTTCATGATATTCCCTCAACCATAGATGCAGAAGCTGTGATACACATATATTGGCTGGGGCTAGATTCCCACAATCCACTGATTTTTGCATTGCATCCAGTCATGGCTTTTTGTAATGATCTCCATGTACTATAATAAGAAAAGTCTTTGATGAGAATTATAGACGTATTTGTGAGTATAAGGGCACATTTAGAATGTAGTTAAGGAATGGCCTAGCAAAGTGGCAAAAGTAGATTGTCTTTAAAGATCCACAACTTCACCAACCTTTGGCAGTAGCTAGAGTAAAACTTAGCTCCAAGTAGATCAAATATGTCAGCTGAAACTTGAAAAGCTAAACCCGCTAGAAGAAAACATAGGTAGTGCTTTACATGGTATCAGTCAGGAAGGAGTTTCTAATAGAACTTCGTTTGCCCAGAAATTAAGGCCAACAACTGGTAAGTGGGGCCAAATACATGTCAATGCTTTTGTACAGCTAAGGAAGCAATCAACTGAGTGAGGGAAAAACCTAGAGAATGGGAGAGTCTTTGCCAGCCAACATGTGACAGAGGACTAATATCTAGAATATACAAAGAACTCAAAAAGTAGTCAGTAAAACAAATGAAGTCACAAAAAAAATGACTGTGGGGCAGTGGGCTGTGAGAAGAAACTGGGTATCTGGTCAAGTAGGCCTTGAACCCTGGAGACCCTCCAGGGACTAGAGGAGTTCCGCCTTGCTCCTGGGCCCCTGGTTCCTTTCACATAGACAGCCCTCTACAACCCCTCCCAAAGAGAGGTCTGTGGCCACTGGTCATGTAGCACAGGTAGAGGGCATGACTACAGGCTGCAGACAGATCTCCATATTCATGAGATACCAGAGAGCATAGTCACTTAAGCATTCCTTCCCAGACCCTCCTCTTCCTGGCCCACCCTGAGAATAAGGGGTATAGCTTCATCTATTTTCTGCCATGACAATAAAAATTTTAAGACCATGGACTACCTCTCTTCTTTGCCCCCCCCACCCCCCATAACCCTTCTCCCTACCCCCCTTCCCCCCCCCCCCCCCCCCCCCCGCCATGGGGAACCATGGAGACGGTCTTCAACTACTGAGCTGCCTTCTAACCTCCCGCTGATGGCACCGCTATGTTCCAGCCACAGAGGCCACCAACTCAAGCAAGGCAACTCGAGCCAGCCGAGGCCCAGCCAAGCAAGTCACCGTGACCAAGAGCCCACTTTCTGCAGGAAGCAGCTGGAGCTTGTCCCCCTCCCCCCTTTGGCTGATCCAGCCCATACACCCCTTCTCAGTCCTCCCACAGCCTCTCAGCAGTGCCTGGGAGCCCAAGTGCCAGAAACCAGTCAGTTCCCGGCCGCCTCCTGGCCCTGGGATCCCCAACTCAAGAGCTCCAGCCCCCACGGAACCCCAGACTATGGTCTCTCCACCACGGAGCAGAGCCCTGCCATGCGGCTTCTCACAGCCCAACATCTGTCCTGCGCATTGTGGAGTGAACACAAATTCCTGCACCTCTGCCCCTCTGAGCTGTGGCACAATTCAGCCCAATAGCCCAACAAATGACTACAGATCTAAAGAGAATTCTTGATAAAAGAAAAAAATAGCTAAGAAATAATGGCTAAGTTCCCTCTCCAATATGTCTGCCTAAACAAGACCAGAACAATGTTAATACAAATAGATACAAACAGATACTCAATTGCAGAAGGAAGTAATCTCTTGGGATTCTGTAGCAATTAGGGAAATGCAAATCAAAACACCTCTGAGATTTCAATGGCTAAGATCAACAAGACAACTGACAACAAATGCTGGCAAGGCCGTGGAAAAAAACAGAACCCTCATTCATTCTTGATGGCAATACAAAATGGCATAGCCACTGTGGAAATCCATGTGGATCTGTTGCTTTGTTTTTCTGAGAGAGGGTTCCTCTGTGTGGCCTTGGCTGTCTTGGAGCTTGCAGTGTAGACCAGGCTAGCCTTGAACTCACAAAAATCTGCCTCCCAGTGCTGGGATTAACAGTGTGCAGCACCACCGCCCAGCTACCATTTTCTTAGTATTAGTTCTCAATGTCTAGTAAACTACTACAAAGTGAATGAATTAGAGAACAATGCAATTTGCCGTTATATGTCCTCTGTTGGTTTCAACTTCATCTCAGGCCTTATTGGACTAAAGTCAAGATGCCAGCAAGACTGTTTTCTGCCATGTAAATTCTACAGTAGGTCTGTTTTTCTCTGGCAAAGCAGGGCCTGAGTGGTCCTGATGCTGCATCCATCTGCCTCTCTCCTATAGCACCAGCACATTTGTAAGAACCAGCACATCAAACCATCCTGACTTCTCCTGCTGGGACCTGCATTTGGATTTTGAAAAATAACTTGTGTTTTTCATAGCAGCGAGTTTCTTCTTGTCAGAAATTATTCACCTTGCCAATGATCTTTCGATGGAACACAGGAAAACACTTTATCCAATGTGAAACGGGACCTCTGATCTTAAAGAAAGGGTGATTTTGATGACTTCCCTCCCTTGGCAGCTTGCATAGCACCTTCTGGCACCATGAAAGCTAATCTGCAGGGAGGGGCTTTCAGGCTTTTGAGTCTTCGAAGTGCTGTGTCCAAAGTGCATGGTGTCTCCAGAAATATGGCCTTACTCTCTTTCTCTGGGAGGCAACCAATGGAAGCAGCAACTAAGAACTAAAAAGGAAATTTGTTATGTCTGGTACTAAGGTTTTTGTTTTATTTTTCTTAGATAGTGTATAGCTCTTGGGAGAAGCATTTTTTTTTAAATCACTCCATGTGGCATAATGTTATTGAACAAATATGCATATACATAATATATATACATATATATTATATTATATATTATATGTAATCATAAAAAACATAAAATAATATGATTTCCTGTGGCCTTTCAAAGATCTGTAGTGCTATTTGTCTCCCTTTTCCTTATCTTACTGTACTGCTGTACCTTCCCCTCCACACTTTAACCCAACCCCTCCCCTTTTCCCTTTCCTGTCATAGTATTCTGCTATCCCTTCCTACTTTTGATGCCTAAGAACTACAATTAGAGTCAACTCGGCAAAAATTCCCTGAAGATGCAACAGTGGCACTTTATCCTGAGGGCAGTCAACAGGGGTCTATTTGGACGTAAGCAGGAGGAAAATCATGCGTAGTACTAAAGTCCTAGCCAACTACTTAGCTCATGAGGTCATGAATCCTAGAGGACAATCTACTACTGTCACCTCGCTAGACCAAAATAACTCCTAGGCACATTCTTACCCTTATAGCCACAGAAAAGTACTCATCCCTCATCAAATAAGCTTCTCTTTACACAAGATAGAAACCATTACAAAAACAGACAAACAAAAAACAACTGGCCATATGGAGAGACCAAGGGGACCAGGAAGTGCTCAGTCCCAATAAATACATCTGTAACTGCCCCCCATCCCCATTCCTAAACCACAGGGAACATTGGATAAAATGAGGTAGAGAGTGTTAAGAGCCCATGGATAGAAAATTTTCTATGAGATTGTCTCCTAGAAATGACAGGAAAGCTTCACCTATGAAACATCAACAATATGGCTGCCTAAATAAAATCAGAACAAAGGCAATAGAAATAGATACATGAATGCAGAAGGAAGTAATCTCATGGGGCTCCAACACTAGACAAGGAATTGGAGGCAACGAACACTAACAAATACTTAGAAAGGGAGAATTAGTCTTCCCTAGGATGAGCTCTCTGACTGGTTATCCAATACCAAGTGATTAGCCCTGAAATAATTCATATAACATATATCAACTCTCAGCAGATTGTATTTACTTACACACACACACACACACACACACACACACACACACACACGAACTTAAGAGGGAAGAGGGATTGTGGGAGGGGATGGCAAGGGGAAATGATTTAAACATGTTTTAATTTTGAGGAAAAAACCCCTAGCTAACTAAAATCCTAGTACTTGAAATACAGAGATAGATTTTTATGAATTCAAGGCCAGTCTGGTCCACACATAAAGTTTTTGTCACCTAGTGTTTCACAGTGGGACTGTGTCTCAACAAAACAAAACCTCCAAAGCAAAACCAGCTGGTCCTTATGAATGTTTCAGCACCATACTTAATCACATTATAGATGGAAACAAAAGTATTTCCAAGGGGAAACCACTCCACTCTGCTACAAGTATTTAGGAGGAAGGACAACTGGATACAGTAACATAGAAACCACAGAGGATTGCTTGCTTTCTGCTAAGTCTCTGGTAAAATTTAGGCTGCATGATCTGAGTCAAGCTTTCTTCACAACAAATAAGAACACTCAGAAAATCCTGCTGAGTTTTTGTCTTTTTGTTTCCCCTAACAAGTAGCATTTCCTTGGCTTGGTCCATTTGAGTTTTGGCTGGTTTTGTTTTAAATTAATGATGGCTTGCTTGGCCTTCAAAGGTATCTTTCATCAATTCTGACTATCTACTAAGGAGGCAGGGTTTCCTTTTCTCACTGGGTATTCTTGATAATAGCACTGTCCCATGCTAGAACTTTAAAAGTTCCTTGGTGAAGGTTCCTCATCAACAGTGTGATGGCAGATCAACCCCAGGTCATCTCTTTTTTTGAATCCAGGCAACATGATTTTTTTGTTTTTAAAAAAATACTGCTTCATATTATGGCTACCAATGTCCATCTTTCTCTGTGGCTTCTCAAAATTTAAGTGACAAACTCCTTGTCATCCTTGACCCAATTAGAATAAAGCATACTCTACACAGCATCCTGTCTTTGTGGTTGACAGCTGTTGTGTGACACTGCATGCTTGTTTTCAGTTATAAGCAGGAATTCCTGGGTTCTAGCCAGAACCACATTCTCTTTTATTGATATCTAAAGCATAGGGCCCAGCCTGAAATTAGTGCTTGATGGAGCACTCAGCCAAACGAAAGGTAGTCTTGGGCCTCACTTGCCCCAGCCTCACAGACTCCTAAGCAAATCTTCACCTTCCTTTGCTACAGCCAAATGATTTCTGCATGGTAATTCATCTGAAGATCACACTAGCTCTAAAAAGCATAGGAGCATTAAAATAGCACACTGTATAAACTGCATCCCATTAGTTATACAAACACTATAATATTTATTCTCTTGATTATGAAGTTGCTGTGTTTTCACTATGACCACTAAGGCTTGAATATGTAATTTAATAAACACTTAGCTTTATCTACTTGGTTTTCCTCTATGTTTAACATGTACTTAGATTCTTAACAAGTAAAAATTTTAAAACCAATTTTATTCTTTAAAAAAACCTTGCAAATTTAAAACATCACACACCAAAATTAGCCACACCAAAGTCTACTCATCTGAATAAACTTCTATACAGTTAGAACAACCATTCTGAAGCTATGGGGCTTCACAATGGATTTTATGTTTTCACTATTGAATGTATTTTTATACATTTATGTTGGCATTCCTTCTAGACTCTGTCCAACAGTAACCTAGCTAAGGAAGAAGTAAAAGACCTCTATAAATAAAATGTAAGACACTGAAAAAAGAAACCAGACACTGGACAACAGAAAGAGCATCTATGTTCCTGGACCAGTATAATCAACATTGTGAAGACTGAATTATCAAAAGCACATTACTGATTCAATGATGTCTCCATTAAAAATTCTAATGATATTCTACACACAAGTAGAAAAAAAACCCCTAACATCCATTGGAGGCACAAAAAGATCAGATACCTAAAGCAATTTTAAGCATAAAGAAAATTGTCAGGAACATCTTATTATCTGACCTCAAACTACACTATAGAACAATAGGGACAAAGAAAACATAATCCTGGTACAAGCAACAGATACACAGATCAATGAAACAACTCAAAGATAAACCCAGATAGCAAAGGAAACCTAATTTTTAATAAAAGTGGCAAAACCATGATCAACAGAAAGATAAACTTTTCAATAAAGGGTAAAACTGGATGTCCATTCACAGAAGAATGAAATTAGGTCCTTATCTCTCACTCTGTACCAAAAACTCAAACTAGATCAAAAACCTTAAATGTAAAACCAGAAACACTGAAACTATTAATGGAAAAGCCTTCAGGATATAGACAGATAAGAAATTTCTCAATACAACTCCAATAGCACAGAAAAGAGCCCCATCAATTGACAAACATGATTATATGACATTTAAAAGCTGCTGGACAGCAAATGAAATTATCAACAGAGTGTCAGACAGCCTACAAAATGGGTGAAAATCTTTGCTAGCTATACTCCAGATATGTGTGCATATGTTTGTCTGTCAGTCTCTCTTTCTTTCTCTCTCTCTCTCCCCTTCTCTCTCTCCCTCTCTGTGTCTTTCTCTGTATACATGTTTGTTATAATGCAAATGACTAATAAATATTTGAAAAGTATTTAATATCCCTAACTCTCAAGAAAATGCAAATGACAGCTACACTGAGCTCATTGGAATAAATGCTACTGTAGAATGACTACAAATGGGTCAGGAGAGTAACCGATATCCTACTGGTAGCACAGCCTGCATGAAAACTGCTGGGGAGGCTTCTAAGAAAAACTAAAAATACAATTCCCATATGACTTAGCTATACCAGTTCTAGGCAGATGCCCATGACAAACATTCTACCGCAGAGTTGGCAGCACAGCTATGCTCATTACCAAGCTTTCTATGGCAAGCAGGAAAGTGAACCAGTGCAGACAGATGACCACTAAAAGGTAAAAGGACATGAAAATGCATACACACATACACATAATGAAATTCTACTCTGCTATAAAGAAAACTGAGATTACATATTTGCAAGAAAATGGACAGGCCTGGAAAACATTACATTAAGTGAGGGAAGCAGGGCTCAGAAAGAGAAACACAAGAGTGTTCTCTCTCATACATGGATCGTATATTCTACTAGCAAGATACACTGATCTGGGTGAGTAAAAACATAGATAGGTAAAGGCTGCAACAGGAAACACAGTGAGACCTTCAAAAGACAGAAAACTTGAGAGTAGCAAGAGATGAGTGATCACTACAGAGACCTCTCACAAGACTGACAGCAAATGTCTCAGAAGGATGGTGAGGAGAAAATTACCTAAAGGATCAACCACTGAAAATGCTGAAAGGGAAGAAAGATAAAGAAAACAAACTCCCCTTCAAAACTGAGGGTGAAAAGTCTCACCTCCCATGGTGTTTCAATGGTAGTAACAACCATAAAAATGATAGCAATGAAAGCAGGCACAGGGAGACAGCCACGAGTAGACATGACCTAGAGGAATACTAATGGAAACCCTTAAAGAAGCAGTGCAAGAGCAAGCCCTGCATCCCAAACAGACACACAAAGAAGCAAAGCATGCTCTGGCACAAGAACATGTGCAGAATGTCACTAAGGACATAATATATACTGATATAATCCAAAATAACACCAACAACAACCAGGGGTGAGGTGTAGGATAAAAGTAAATAGATGCCACAGACATGAACTTGGTATCAATTCAAATTAGATTGTTATAAATTCCAGATGCTAGCTGTTAATTTCATTGGTAGCCATTAATAAAACTGATTTAAAAGTTACAGAAAAGGAATTAAACAGACAATAAAAATCGACACTAGAAAAAATCCATCCAACAAGAAGGTAGTATGAGAGAAGCTGAGCAATGCATAGAAAGCAACAAAATGGCAGCGCTAAGCTTTATTAGTACCAAGAACTTGAACTACTAGTAGAGGAAGCGCGACACTAAAAGATAAACTAGAGAACGCAAAGCCAACCAACTTCCTTTGTCTGGCTGAGTCACGCACAGGGTGTTCAGCAAAGGCCTTCTAGTAAAGAACAATGTTTGGTCTTGGCATTTTTAAATCTTGAAAAGGTCTGTGAATTTGTACAATGGTAAAGGCACAGATTATATTATAAGAAATTTTTAATGTATAAAATTTACAAGAAAAATTCAACATTATCTACCTTTGGAATGCACAATGCAACTGAAATACAAAGTTGAAAAAGAAATATAGCTTGCACTTTACTTCGCAAAAATATTTTAAAGTAGACTGATCAAATTTCAAAGGATATTGGCTAAAAGTATACATATAATCTTGGCTAGAGCAGTCTTGAAAAGGTAAGTCTGAAGAAAATTCCATCTAGAGAGATCAAACAGGAAATAAACGAGGGAAGACTAAACTGAAACAGTAACAACGGCCAAATGCAAATTTAAAAATTAATGGAAAGTGAATACTCCAAAAGAAATGTAGAAACCATATAACTTCAGGACAAAATGTACGTGAGTTGGGACAAGAGAAGAAAATTTCTTGGACATGACTGAAAAAGTATAAAGCATCGATGAGAAGCTTCATCCAAATCAACAACTGTTAGTGTTCTTTCCCCTGTGAAGCTCCTAAGGCAAGCAATGTATGAAAAGAGAGCATTTGTAAGCTGTCCAAAGATTTGATATGATACTTGTCCAGCACATACATTCAAAGAACTAAGTATATCAAAAGATATTCAATATCATTAAAACTATGAGACTTTTAACCACTCTACTGAATGAAAACAAAACGTTCACTCTCAAACTTATTCCAACAAACAATGTAGAGAGAGTATCTTATGTCTGTATGGATGTGGCACCTGTCAATAATAAATCTGATGGCCTATGGCTTTGGCAGGAAGTAAGAGGTGAGACATTCTGGAGGCAAAAAGAATCTGGGAGAGTACCAGGTGGGAGATTCACGGAAAAAAGTTAGGAGACAGGAGCATGGCACCTGAGCACAGGTAACCAGTCATATGGCAGAAATGGGTTATTTTAGTTAATATCTAATGAGCCTAAAATATGGCCAAGGAATTTGTAAATATATTTTGAGTCTGAGTCTTATTTCTGGGAGCATGGGGATGGGAGGAAGAACCAGACTGAACTTCTACAAAACAAACTAATAAGGGTCTAGGATTTATAAAAATAAGATGGTGTTGAAATACAGATCGCATTAGAGAAGTAACCTAGCAGTAGTAGTGCAAACAGCATAATATTTAATGTAATGTAAATTAGAATGTAAAAAGTCAATACCTAGATTTGCCAAGATAAAAAGGATACTGAAGGCAAGGCAATAAAATGAAGTCAAAACTGGTTCATGCTTTTTATAAGGTAAATTGTCATCCATACACTTTTTGTGTGTATCTTTCACCTACTCTAGGAATATATAGACCAGATACTATATGCAGAAGAGGTATACACAAACATGGCTACTCTTGACAGTAGCAGCAACATTGTTCTGTGGCAGGCAGT
Organism: Arvicanthis niloticus; assembly: GCF_011762505.2. Classification (NCBI taxonomy): domain Eukaryota; kingdom Metazoa; phylum Chordata; class Mammalia; order Rodentia; family Muridae; genus Arvicanthis; species Arvicanthis niloticus. Next base: position 86,300,686 of record NC_047663.1, on the reverse strand, counting down.
TTAAACAAAGTACAGTTCAGTTGCTAAAGGTAGAAGTGCCAGAGCAGTGGCATTTGTCTGTGATTCCAGCAAGGCAGGAGAAGGCAGGAGAACTAATGCTAGCCTGGGCATACAGGGAAACTGTATTTCAAGGGGAAAATGGAACAGTGTGCAGTAAATAACAGTAAAAATCAAGTTCTAATATAAGCCTCTCTGTCTAACACACTAAAGTCCATATAAGACAGAACATTCATATTAACTAAAACCTGATACTAATGTTGTTAAGTTGAATCTGAAGAGGGAATGACAGGTCAAATCATGGATGATCACACTTACACCACTTACATTCTAGAAAGGGTCCAAGGGCAGCCGTGAGAATGACCAGTGCTTGTTATGGGGAGAGAAGACAAAAGCAGGGCAAGGTCTTGAGGGCTACAGCTGGAACCAGATAACTCCAAAGAGAAACTTAACTTTACTACATGCTAATTTAGAAAATAAAATAGATTCACAGTGATATTCTCATCAAGGTTATTTGCTTTCCTCCAGAAGGAATACATTTGGATGCTGTTTATTTATTACTAAAGCCTTTGTTTTCATTTATTTCAGACTCAAAGACAATTAGAGTTAGCCTGCTAAGTAAAAGCAATGGGGGGTGGGAGGGTGGCCACTGTTTGTAATACCCACAATGTCATTAAGAATCTTTCTAATGAGGATGAGGAGAGAGATCTTTTCATCACAGAAAGGAATGAAGCCCACACACCTTCCTAGATTGTAAAGTAATAGGACATGGTCTATGATGTACCATATCTTAAGATACATTAATGAGCCAATAATTTTAGCTTCTCTTAAATAGCAGCTGTTTTTTTTCCCCATACATATAATTATAAAACAAGCATTAAGCTAGATATTGACAGGTGTTTCTCTTCTCTTTTATAGATATTTTCCATCTCTCTGGCCTGAAATCATGTCAAACCTTTATCTTCATGTAATGTAGAAATGTTTTCTCTGCACAGGAGAGGACAGCACTGTGCACATTACAAAACTGTTCAAATTGCTATGTTATACATTATAATTAGCTTGGCAGAGCTAATACAAATCACATTTACAGACTAACAATAATAAAATTGAAGTACCAGTTAAATATCCAAAATAATTAAAGGAATCATTTTTAGCTTGGCATAATTAGCTAATCCACTTTACAAGCATTTATTAAAATGAATTCACATGTTATTATTCCATAGGTAGTTACACAATAGTGTTTATACAGGAAAAAATAATGAACCAAACTCTTTGTATCCAGCACTCCACAATTAAAATGAAGACTCCCCAAGTAATATCAATCTAGGATAGACTAATTAAGTTTGGTTTGATAACCATTCATTTCTTCTATTGCCTCTGAGCAAATTGTTTATTAGAGAAAGTTATTTTACACAAATCAAATCAAACTGGGTAAACCATTATATTTGAGGGAAACTTTAGCCATCAGTCAATTAATCCATCATTTTCTCCAGACACTATTGTTTAACGAGCAGATCGTATTATCAACAATTTAGATATCATAAGATTCAATTAGAACAGTAAATTTATTGACAGTTTCTCTAATACTTTTATTATGAGTAAATTTGGAATTCTTTTACCTTTGTGAATAAAACAAAACCAATTCAAGTATTATACCAAGATATCAAGTAAATACAAAATTCTCTGATGGTTAGAAAATATAGTATTATTAAGAAAGGAAAAATAAGACAATGAATTAAAGGGTTGCTAATAAAGTAAAATAAAATTTCAATATGAAAATTAATGCTAATATTTTAATATGCTGAAACTATATTTAGGGTACCTCAAAGTTAGCTGAAAACTTCATTCTAAGAACAGATATAGAAGAAATTATTTTGATTATAAATAATTTTCATGTGTTTGTCACTTTAACCTTTGTGTTTAAATTAATACTTACAGTTAGCATGAGGAAGAAAGTAAGCTTCCCCGTGTGCAGAGCAGGCATCAGGTTGGAGCGGCACAACACATTTGGTTTCTAGCTCTCTGCTGGAGGTGCATGCATGTTTTGCTTACCCAAACATGGATTTGTATTATTTACATATATCTTTTCTATATTTAGTTGCCTTTTTATAAGTTTGGGTCTTAAGAGCCCAAAATTATTTATTAATAATTTGTTAAAAGATTGTTTCTAACAATCAATAATTGTTTCCCTCATCAATTAAGTTTAAATCCCTCATAGCTGTGGATCAAGTTTCAAGACAATGTCTCATAAGGATAAAACTGACACTTCACTAATGCTCAATAAATATTTACTATTCAGAATGACTGAGACCTATAATTTCACACAGCCAAACTCTCCCTTATTTCACACATATGAATAAACCAGAAGAATCTGATACCGTATTACATACCTAACTGTCTGTGGTGATTATAAGCAAGCTGACAGCATACACTCCAGTTGAACAACAGTAGTTTATGGAGGCTGATGTGGTCATTTAACAGTGATACTGAAGCTGTGTCATCTAACAGCACAAACAGCATATGGCTTTGAATTACAAATTCCTACAGATGTCACAATTCCCACAGTAGAGTGCCAAGGGTTTAGGATGCCATAGGGGTACCTCAGGAAAAGGCTCTTGCCTAAACCAGTGGAAGCCACAACTAGGTGCAGACACAAAGCTACATTCCCATGAGAGGTACTTGTTTCTGTCAGATATCATTTAAGGAGCAGTACCACAGGTTCTTAATCACTTTAAAAGCACAATCTTATATTTTATATATTCTTGGGATTTTTATAATAAAATAGTTTAGGTTAAAAAAAGGGATCTTTAGTTTGCAAAGAATGTTTCAGTTTACACATACACTTGAGAAGAATTACTACCAGGGGCTGGAGAAATGGGTTAGTGGTTAAAAACACACACTATTGCAGTCTTCAATACTCATGTCTGTTAACTCACAACTGCCTGTAATTCCACTTCCAGGGGATCTGGTATCTCTGACTTCCACACATATCTACATACATATGAATAATTAAAAATAATAATAAATCCTTAAATGAATTAGTAACAAAGTAATTAAAAGGACCTCTTCATGAAAGTACATTCACATACTAAAGATCAATCTTTGCACAGTAAAACCCGTCCAGTACAGAACATCTAATACCTATACTTTTTTCTCACTTCTTTTTGGATTCTTCCACTTCTATGCCCATTAAGAATATTCTTGTTAATTTTGAGACAGATTAAGATATCTTTTTAAGGAAACTATAGAAAGTATGTCACCTCCCAGTATCTATCATATATATGCCCTCTGTACAAAACAGGAGCTTTAACAGGACACCTGTAATTTGGTTCAGCTGACAAAAAGGCGTACTACTTCCTTCTGAAGTATATAATTATTAAGTGATACTTGGGGCGGGGGGGGGGATTGCTATTTTTTTTTCAGACAGGTTTTTTTTCTATGTAGTCTTGGCTATTCTGGAGCTCAGTATGTCAATCGAGGTGGCCTCAAACTCCGAGATTTATTGCATCTGCTTCCTGAGTGCTGGGATTAATGAAGTACATACTACTCCTGCCCTCTTAAGTGATTTTTGAAAGATACTAGACTCATTTTACAGGTTTTTCCTTACAGTATGCATTAATGTAGTAAACTCATTCTTCATGTTTCCAATCATCTTCAAAATATTAGCAAAGAAGACTTCTCTGATCCAAGCGACTCATCAATATTAAGTCATCATGTCTCTTACCACAAATATTTCATTAAGACTGAAAACAAATGTATTTACCTATGGCATCTGTCTACAACGACATTGATAAAAAGAATGCCAATGAAATACAACAAATAACAGCATACTACCTATACTATACAACATATAACAGCATTTGATCAGGAGTCAGACAGCGAAGGCAGTGGGGCAGCTTGAATTCTGCTGTTGTTCTCACTATGCAGCACAGATTGGCCTTAAGTTATCAATTTTTTTCCCCCTGAGATCCCCTGCCTAAGGCTCTGGGCACTGGGATTAGAGGCATGAATCACCTTGCCTGCTTAGCTTCTTTATTTTTTGAGATTTTCCATTTGGTTTAGTTAATAGTTTTGAAAAAATATAAAAAAAATATAAAGTGAAAAACATGAAAAAATATAAAAGCAAATCTATGATTCCACTTACTAACTAGTAAATACTATTATATAACACACTATGAGTTTTCACCATGGCTTTCTACAGGAAATATCTTTAGGTACCAACTAATTATTTCACTAATGCAGGGGAAAAAAAGAACATGACAAGACTTAGTCAGCAGGCTTCAAGGCCAGCAATGGAAGAAGCAGGACTGGTCAGGTCATCAAGCTCCCAAATTAAGTTCTTACGCCATCACACACCACTCTTAATGAGTATAGTCTGCCCACTAACTATATACAAAGTTATATACAAAAAGTACATGTGAGATAGAGTCATCTATATTCTCACATCCCATTGTCCACCTCCCTGGGCTAAGCCAGCACTAGAAAGCAACAGTGTTGTCTTCTCAACCATCATTCTGTACATCTCCAGGTTTCTGCATGGGTTAAGAATGTAATGGAAGCATCAAGTGCAGTGCCTGCTACAGGGAAAGGGGTACTTGGTGCTATTACTTAATAGGCAGTCTGTTTCTCACGCTGTGTGACTCACACCCTAGTCATAGACAAGAGGACACCAGAGCTGGAGCCACTGCTTTCCTGTCACTAGAAACAGTATACAGGCAGAATCAGCTAGAACCAGAAATACACTTAGCTGATACGAGTAAACTATTATCTTTCTGTAAGAGAAAAAGCAAAACCAAAAAGGCATGCAATAGGAAGGCCAGAACTGATGACATCCAGCAGCATCTGACCCAAGCGGAGGAACTGAGCGGTGCTGACAGCAATGCAGTGTGTGATCATGACAAAGCTCAAGTAAAGTTGCAGGAGGTGATCTGGGCACACGCTGCCAAGGATACCTCAGATTCAGTATTCATTTGACTGGAATTAATTTTTGTTTGTTGCAAGTTCAGAAACCTTTTACTGTCTCCAGACTGTCTGGGATCCCACATTTACTTTACAATCCTTGTTTGAGATCACAATCCACAATTTATTCAAATTGTTCAGCCCATTAAAAAAAAACAAAAAACAAAAAACAAAGGTACCAATTCTTGACCAGGAGGCGCATCACTTAGAAGAGCAGCTAAAAGGAGTTTTAAAAGGGTAAAGAGTTTATTTCTCCAGCATTTTATTTTTAGAATTTTCAGAATACAACATTGCTGAAAGAATTCTCCAGACTATGAATACACTGCTGCCTTTGCCCATCTTTACTAGTGCAAGTGTTGACGCCCCTCTGATTCCCTAAGCCACTGCTCAGAAGAGTTCTAATAATCAGACAGAAATAGTTTTTACCAGTAACTTTGGAACTCTGCCCAGCACTTTGACTGCAAGGTACCACAGACATCATGGAAGTTCACAGGAGGCAACGCCACCTCTTCCTACCAGTGATCAGGGTGTAAACTCCTGTAACTATGAGAGGTTCTACTATATGCAAATGACAAAGCCTTGCTTTTTAGACAGAAAGTTCCTCTTGGACAGTTTTTAAATTTCACCCTTGAAAGTCTAATGCCTGCTAGCCACATGATGCTGGGATATGAGCAGTAAGAAGAAAAATTTACACTGTAGGATTGAGGAATAGGAAACTGAGAAGGGTCAAGGATGAATCTGCATTTCCTATGGGTTCTAGATCACTTGTACAAAGCACTGGCTACTACCATCATTACACAGACCCTCTGTGTGGATCTCAGTATGTGAAATGGAGTGGTCTTAGGGTTCAGAGACTTGATAACCATCTAATCAAGAACTAGAACTAGACTCTAATCTGTTTGAGTATGGGCTAGACTTACTGACTGATGTCTAACAGACAGAACATGGTGAAAATGCTTAGCTAAGAATAAGCATAGTGGGCTGGAGAGATGGCTCAGTGGTTAAGAGCACTGACTGCACTTCCAGAGGTCCTGAGTTCAATTCCCAGCAACCACATGGTGGCTCACAACCATCTGTAATGAGATCTGATGCCCTCTTCTGGTGTGTCTGAAGACAGCTACAGTGTACTCATGTATAATAAATAAATAAACTTTAAAAAAAAAAAAAAAAAGAATAAGCATAGTGGCTTTCATCTTGTTTTCTCCTAAAAAAAGCTAGCTGATATGTCAAGAGGAAAAAAAATCTAGAAATCTGGAAAAGGACCTCTGTTAACAACCAGCAAAGAGCTAAGGTCACCTCCTGCCAATAGCACTCTGAAAATTGACTTTTCTATGCTATTGAGGTGATCCTGAATTTTGAGCCTGGCTGAGTATCTTCTCTGAACCTTGGTAAAGGGATTGTAAACTAGACTCACTCAGCCAGGCTGTGCCCAAAGTTCCTGGAACTTTGCCAAACATTTTCTAAAGCACGCAAGTTCAGGTATAATTTGTTGTACAGTAATGGATAACTAAGAAAGAGTGTAGGTTTTTCAAATTTTATACATTTTTAACTTTTCTCTTTTTGAGTCTCATTTCTCCAGGTTTTCTTTCTATCCCACTTTTTCTATATTTTGATTCTCTGCTCATTACTTGCCTTAAAACAAACACCCAGTTCTCCCTTAAGTGCCTGCTGTACGAAATATAAAGAAGATCCAAGCGCCATGCAAAACTGAGGTGTAGGGGTGTCTATCTGTAACCACAGCACCAAGAGGCAGACAAGAGAAGAACTCAGCGGATAGCTGGTCTAAAAAACAGCAAGTTCGGGTTTCAGCAAGAGCACAAGGTAAGAAAAATGATGGACAGGGAAAGAGGAAGACACAAGACCCTGACTTCTGGCATTATACATGGGCATACCACACACACACATACACCACACACACATCACCACACACACTCCCCCCCCACACAAATTTCTCAAACCACTTTTACAACTGAAGAAGACATTCAATTGTAGATTCCTCAAATGTTATAAACCACTGACTGCCATTTTCAGTACCCCAAATAAATAAAACAAGGCTCTCCGAGCTTTAACAGAGCTATTAGCTACTTTTTAAGGGCAACTAAATGAAAGGACACTTAGTTTTATGAGAGTCAAAAACGTACTAATGCCACAGTAGAGACAAAAACGTTTGACAACTATAACCTGGTTTGTTTGTCAAATTGCAACAAACCTAGACCTATCTGGAAAGAAGGATTGTCAATTAGGTAATTGCTTCAATCAGATTGGCCTGTAGGCTAGTCCGTGGGGGCAGTTTCTTGATTAATGATTGGCATGGGAGGAACAAGCTCACTCTGGATAATCTTCTGAGTGGTGTAAGAAAGTAGGTTGAGCAAGCCAGGATGCTGCATTCCTCCATGGCTTTTGTTTCAAGTCCAGTTCCAAGGTTCCTGCTTTGACTTCCCTCAGTGATGGAGGGTGCCCTGAGCATTGTAAGATAGAAGTAACTCTTTCCTTTCCAAGTTGCTTTTGGTCATAGTGTTTATCACAGATAGAAATCCTGGTTAAGACATAACTATAATCAGTAAAAAGTCAACAGAAAGTTCACAGTTTATGCTTGGAGACATTTTGCTACAACTTATCAAAACTAAACAACTAGATCTCCACAGATGCTATATTACATTGGGTTAATATATTTAAAACAGATTTCAAAGTAAAAACTGTAACTACAAGTTTCTTATGAGAGCTACAAGAGACCAGAGATGGCTCAGTGGGCAAAGGAAACTGGCAAAAGCCTGAGAAATGAGTTCAATCCGTCAGACCCACGTGGGGAAGAGGAAAACTAACTCCTGTTGGTCATCCTCAGCCCACACCCACATGCATGCAAACAACAACAACAAAATAACTACTGGAAACATTAGTTATTTGACTTTGAACCAACCATCCCATTGTAAAATCCTTATCAAACCAACAAAAAATATGTCATGATATTAGATTAACCACAAATTGAAGTATTACTAATACCCTTTAAACTTGCTAGGCATCTCTCATACACTTTGCTGAGGCAGTACATTTGCTAGTCTGCAAATACCCTTGTATCTCACAACTTCCATACTCACTTTCTGGAACATGCTTGCCACCAATAACTATTATGATCTGCCTTATGCCTTATACTTTATTTACATACTTACTTAAATGTAATTCATTAGAAAGGCCTTGCAGACCAACAAAGTCAACTAACCTGGACCCTTGGGGGCTCCCGGAGACTGAACCACCAATCAAAGAGCATATACAGAATAGATCCACCCCCAACCCCTACACATATGTAGCAGATGTGCAGCTTGGTTTTTATGCACCCAACATCTAGAGCAACAGTTGTCCCTGACTCTGCTGCCTGCTTGTGGAACTAACTAGCCCAGTTAGGGGAACTGCCTTGTCTAGCCTCAGTGGGGGAGGACCTGCCCAGTCCTATAGTGACTTGATGTGCCTCGGAGGAGAAGGGGGTAGGGGTAGGGGCTGCGTGAGGGGGTAATGAGAGGTGAGGGGGGCTGTGATCGAGATGTAAAGTGAATAAATAATTAAAGACAGAAAGACCTTCCATAAATAACCTGTATTAATACAGCACAGCAATCACTCTGCTCTTTACCCATTTTAGTTTTCCTGTTAGGACTCATTTGAGTTCCTTATTGTACATTCTAAATTATTGATTTACTATCTGCCCAACTAATCTATTTTTAAAGTTATTTATTTAAATCCTCCTCCATGCCAATAAAGGTCTTGAGGAAATTAAAGGACACCAATGATTCTAACGGTGGCTCACTTTGGAGCCCAGAGCATCTTAAGGGATTCAGGACCTTGGGGTTCTCTCTGTGTCATCCTGGCTCCCCACCAGTCCTGCATGCTACCTACCTACATTACTATGTACTGCTTACTCTGTAATGTGGACTTGGCTGCCAAGAAGTGATGAAACGACCCAAGAGAAAAATGACAAAATCATTCGAGTAATTCAGCATACACACTTGGAGTGGCAAGCATGGTGTGCCACTTGGTGTAAGGGAGTTTGTATGGTTGGGCACACTCAGGAAATACTCCATGGAGTCAGGCCTAGTGCTCTTGACGAGAACAGTTGTAAGATTTCCTATCATGCAGTATCCTCCTTACAGTCAAGACATAGCCTGACAAGCATTCAGGTTTTCTACCCATAACCACTAAATTGCAAAATATATATACATACTTTATGAAAAGTGTAGTAACTACATTATGATAAACCCAAGAGTAGTATGGAAACGTGGCTTCCAAGTGTATTATGACTTAAGAATAAAGTTCCTTTTTAGACTTCTGCCTTTTAAATTTTTCCAGGTAGTTATGGTTACTCTGGCTAATTTACTCTGCACCAGGCAGCTCTGAATCCGTCAGATAAGTGAGCCATCTCAGAAGTGGGCTCCATCTGCTCTAAGCAATGCTGTCAGAGCCACACAGCACCCTCAGCAGAGGATGAACATAACATGCTCCAGTGAATAAAACACCTCACTGCAACACCAGAAGTCTCTTACAGCCAGGGCCACATTCAGTCCTCTCCACTGTTTAGGACAGCAGTGCATTTATCCATCATATCAACTAGGGCTTAAGAGAACACTGACCTCCTTATCCCTTAAACCATGCCAGGCTGGTGGTAAAGTGTCTAACCTCACAAATGGCAAAATGTAGATTCCAAAACCAGTCTAGAACATTCAAAGCACATTAAAGCTGTCTTTGAAAGGATACACTAAGAAGAAAATGATCTTAAGGAAACATTAAGACATGATTCATACAATACAAAAATAATAACCTGCACATAACATACACATTTGGCCTTTACAGTACTAAAAGTCAGAGTTTCTATCACTGCCAGCAGTGTTTACCTCATGCCTTTAGCCCCATTATTACAGCACAATACTGTGCTGTCTATATCCCACCTATAGTTGCCTTGTGTCTGTTTAGTTTTATAGCAAGCAAGCAATTTGAGAATATGGTAATAAAGCCTCAATCACGGTAATGATGTATGATGGGCTGTAATTTCTCTGTGCTAATGGGTTACAAACAGTATTACAGTGATGACGGGAATCTCATTGATTCATTATATGACTGCAATAATACAAAAATGACTTAATATAGATCACTATTAAGTCATCCACATGCTCCTAACAAGCTCTATATTTCACTATATAGATATATAGGGAAATAAAATTAATATTAGTCTTTCTATATAAAAGTTCACACAGCACAAAACATTTTGTGTTGAGTACCCTAAATCAATGTTTAAAGTTGGAATTACTGCATTGAACTGGTTCTTTGAAAAGAAAACCATTGATTTTAATCTGCTTGAAGCAATCAATTACTCCCTGTCCTCTTTATTCCAAACTGTAATGAAAACTAAACTGCGTTGTCTTGAAAACTAAATGTGAAGATGATCATAAACAGAATTTAAACTCCATGGATTATTCATATCTACCCATTTAGATTTGCCATTTCCATTATGAGTACATTTGCCACGAGCATTTAATGGACATCTAAAAGGGAATTCATTAAAGCAGGAGCTGTTGGCAGCACTTATGGGCTTCAGACTGCTTTCTGCTTGCCTTTAATAGCTCACTATTATAAAAGTGATATATTGTGTTCATCCCATTAGTAGTTTGCAGAAAGGTCTGCAAGAGATAACAAATCCTTCTGAATATTTTCAGAATAGAAAGTAAATCAGTTTGTTTGTTTTAAGCAGCATTTTCTAACAATATATAATTTTACAGCCAACTATATTTGGTTGTTCTAAGCAAAAAAATATTTTAGCGACCACAGATACATTTTATGAAGCACACAGCACATTTCTGAAGTATTCTGTGGTTATTAACTTGAGACATTAGTGGCCATCAAGCAAACCAACCAACGGGAGGAAATTATGTTAGAAATAATAGCAGCATAGACAATGCTTTGAGTTAATAGTAGACACAGTTCAAACAAAAGCTAGAGCAGAGAACCCCAACTTAACTGCACATTGCCACCACTCAAGGGATATGAAAAAATCATCTTTAGAGATTCTTTGAAGAAATAGCATTAATCGGTCTTTTTTTTCCTTTTAATTTTACAGAAAACAGAAGATGGACACATAGAAATATAAAATGCGATCTTAATGTTAATGCTTTTCACAATGAACAATTAAATCCTGGTTGGGCAGAAAACAAGGAGGAGGGGATCCATCAAGAGGTCATCTTTGTTGTGTCTGGGTCCAGCTTCTGCATTACTTGAAATATATGTTGATGTAAAAATACAGTTCTCATCTCAACGGGAATAGGAGGAGGTTTATTCTTAAGCTAAATGTGAGTGACCATGGCTCAGGAACATGAATTCAGACTGCCCTGAAAGATACGTGATAGCATGGAGGAGGCTGTGTGAGAATGTATTAGTTTCAGAGCAAAGTCATTCAGAAATGAAGTATCTGTCAGATAAGACAGACAGTTGGTTACAGCAGAGTAAGGAAATTCTGTGAGAGATTTCAGTAGTTTCTGGTGATATTACCAAAGCTTGTGGATGATAGAAGCTCATGGCTGTTTAAAAATACAGTTAAAGGCTTTGACAGTCATGGATGTTAAGCCAAAGGCAGGATGGACAGGATGCTTTACAAAAGATCTAAAACCAGCCTAAAATATGTGGGCTCTGGCCTGCAACAGTTCAATTCTTAACAGTTAAAAGTTTAGGCCATGTAGACTCTTACTACACATGACTTTTCTTCTTTCTGGTAACTTCAGCTTACATGAAGCATGTCACACTTAAAGGAACATCAGGCTGAAGGCAGATCAACAAAACACCTGTGACTAGGAAGAGCTTTGAATCCTGGGAATGTGTGTCAAAGACTCCACAGCTAACTACTGTATTTGTAATTCAATTGTTTATTTGTATTAGCAAATCTGCCCTTCTTCTTGCACTTTGCCTCTCTCTGCCATATGTGAACTGTGACAGCATGGGAAAACAGAATGCGAACCTCATTTTGAAGGCTTAAAACAATTTTTATTTTATTTAGTTGAGCCAAGGCGTTCTCATAAGTGTGTTGACAGTCAGCCACACACAGTAGCAGGCCTGCAGCCATGGACTGCCACACCTCGTTAAACCAATCTTTAAAGGCTCTAAATTTTAGTTCATTCTTAATTGGACAGATGTCTCAGTGGCTTCATAGAAGAAATAAAAAAATGTCCAAAGTTTACATATGCAACAACCCAGAACAGTTGGGTTACAAAGGTGAGCTTGTATAAAAGGCAAAAGTCGAAGACACAATGGGAGAAGTCATTATCAACTGCACACTTAAATGCTAACACTCCTGAGCCAGTCTGATGTAATCCACACATTTCAGTAAGAGTTCCTCAAGCAAGTTTCTTCGCTGGACGGTGGTGGCGCACGCCTTTAATCCCAGCACTTGGGAGACAGAGGCAGGCGGATTTCTGAGTTCAAGGCCAGCCTGGTCTACAGAGTGAGTTCCAGGACAGCCTGGGCTATACAGAGAAACCCTGTCTTGGGAAAAAAATTTGCCTCCAAAATGTGCCAGGTGAGTCTGTCACAAGACAGGTTTAATATTCAATAAAACATGCACAACACTCCGGCATAGTAATATGACTCAAATTTCTAACCACTTAAATTACTTTATATATTTACATGATTGGGTTAGACTATGTTTACATCCTCAATACAATCCACGTATAGGAATCTAATCATCTTCAAAGAGTTATCTAGTGGGAAATAACTTTCCATTATAATCTGAAGCACAGAACCTTTTTTGTTCAAGGGGAATACCATTTAAAGATTTTAAATATATAATAAATACTTCCTATTTGTCTGTAAACATTATACTAAGCCGAAATAGGCAGGGACAGGTATTTTGACTAATAGCTAGTGTTGTGGGTGGGCCTGTCTATACTAATTTGCAGGAACTGACACAGGATAAAGTAAACAAACTTGTTAGAAGTCACTTTTCCAGCCTAGAAAAGAGAGTGTTCTTGCTAACAACTTAAGAGATTTTCAAATAATAAAAACTCAGCAATTAAGGCAGCAACAAAAGTTGACACAAAGAAACTTAGAAGAAGACAGCCCTTTCTTTCCAGTGGCTGAGGTACTTAGGAACCATCTGGAGAACTAGTCAATACAAGAAAATGAAGCTAAATTTGTTTATATGGTGTCAAATTGCAAAAACAAGTTACATTTAAGAGATCCCCACCCCTGACACATAATTAAAATCATACACTGTCATCATGAGAAAATAAACTGTTTTATGAGACTGAAACCTTAAGAGTGGTATGCAATTCAGCACTAACAAAAGCAAACTGAACATTTTGAAGGACTCTTGAGAACAAAAGTAGACTTTTCTCCTTCAATTAAAAATTAAAAAAAAAAAAACTTTGAAAATAAGTCACAATTCACCTCTAAAGTTTTAGGATGCAAACTCAGGCTTCAACTAGCAGTGACCACTTATAGGAAAGAATCCTACTTTTTTCTTATATGATAGGGAACAGAGAAATCCTGCCTCTTAAACATCTTGATTAAATGAGAGAATCTACAACAAAGATCTCCCTGACAGTGGTGTATATAGTCATAATATTCTCAACCCTCTGGCTTCAACCATTTACAAGTAAACAGTGAAAGATCTTAAAATCATAAACATACAAGAGCATGCATGCTAGACTGGCTTGAACTTGCTAACACTTCAACCTCATTAGCAATAAAGACAAGGATCAGCACTAAAACCCTACATGTAAATTCCTGGCTTTTATCCCTCTTTTTTACATTTCTAGAATTAAGATGCCAGAAATGATCACATTATGCAACAAAAAGGTTTTAAATGACAATAAGTCCTGAATAGCTGAGGCTGACTTCAGAATGACTGGGGAGGGACGAAGTGGGGTGAGGGGTAGTAATGAATTGTGTCTATCATCCTGGATAGCACTAAAATGTTAAGACTGACTGAAGCAAGGCCGTGCCTGAGTGTGACTTACCTGACGAGAAAAGAAACTGGCTTAAAACATAGACTGCCTTGCCCTCACCTGGACCCTTAGACTGTGATCCCTGGTTCAGGTGATGATGGATCAGATCGTTCTCAAGGAGGAAGAACCCCAGTTGGATAGGTTTGCCACAAGCCCTTCACAGGAAGATGTCAGTCTTCTGTGCAAGACAAAAAGAACAGAAAAAGGTACAGTGGCAGTGGATGAAGTCTCCTCTTTTAGGAGAGGAAAAAGTCAGATATCATATTCCCCATTAGCTACAAGCTCTCTTGTGTACACAGGCTAAGAAAAGTTGCTGTAAATGTTGGGAGGCACAAAGGTATTAAAGTCTAAAATCAGTGTTTGAGTGAGAGTACAGCAATCAGGATGCTAATTACAATACCACTGTCAACTCCTTCAAAGGCAATTTGGGTAAGTTCAGTAATCAAGATATTATTTTCAGGGACAAAACAGTTAGTTCTAAAGTATTTTTTAAATGTTTAAGACTGGATTTTGATATTCACAATCTCACATCAGTCCAAATCTTTAAATTGCCTTTGCATTTTACAGTTACTCTAGTGGTAATTTTGGAGACTATATCCTTCTAGATGTTCTCTGTAGATATAGATTACAGTCTAAGATTTCTAAAAAGAAGCAATCTCCAAAATTGATGACTGTTTTCTAAACATTAGACTTTATATTTTTAAATAGTACTATTTTACAGAAGCACTAAGCTCCAAGGTTTTAAAATGGCTTCATTTTGTCCCTTTTTTAACACTACATTTTAGCATATCTAATAAATTATTAAGCTTCTGTCCTTCGCACAAACATTTATTTTATTTTATTATTATTATTTTTTTTTTCGAGACAGGGTTTCTCTGTGTAGCCCTAGCTGTCCTGGAACTCATCGCACAAACATTTATAAATATGGTTGTGCAAGTCTGGAAATGTCAATATTCTATGCTTATTATGGGTATCACTTAATTTGGGCATATCAGTTTTCATTTAGAAATCAAGAAACAAAACCTTTCACATCCTGAGGGAGGACAACATGGTGAGAGGACACAGCAAGCTAACAAGCAACACTTCCGGTTCGGACTGGCTCCAAGAGCACAGGAGCTACTGCATCAATTCCACAGGTGACTAATTAACAGCAGCCCAACCCATGCCAAGTCAACACTGCTGCAGCTTAGTTCTCACTTCCCATTCTACATAATAACTAGGAACCACGAGCTCTGCCTGTCTACTTTCCTCAACCCAATTCCAGGGGGCAAATATAGAAAGTGATCTCTGTAATGAAAACAGCTGCACGCAAGACACCAAAGTGTACAACTCCATTACTATGAAGAAAGTCCTGATGACAGTAAGATCGTTAGCAGCAGCATGGTACTACAGGAATTAGCTCAAAGGTCTCACAGACCCCCTCATACACACGTAAAGCAAGTTGTGAAACAAAAAATTAAAAACTGAGCTGAAACACTGCAGAGCTCACCCAGAGATGCCATGTTGTTGCCACAAAAGGTAAGCAGTTAATTCTATGTGTGTTTCAGGGGGCAATATAAGGATCTAAGAAGGCCTGTGACAAAACTACACCTGCCAAGATGGAGTGAAAAGACAAAGGAGAATTCTTTGTTGACTCCTTAAGAATCACAACCTCTACAGAGCTAACAAAATGAACAAAAATATTAATGTTTTCAAAGCAGTGCCCCACCTTATTTTATGTGATAAGCTCATTTCAAAAATGAACTCTTAAAATTTCATTCTAATTTTGTTTTATGCTCTAAGGAAAAAAAGAAGGAAAGAAATATTTGACTCATTTGAATTTATGAATGACTTCTCACCTTAGGGAGTCAAAACTTACTGCTGAAAATTAAAGATGGAACATCAACTGGCCATATAATACAGCACTTGTAAAGATCAAGCCAAATCACTATCAGTAAATCTTCACTATCTCATAGGTGCCTGGTAATCTAAAGCTCTTGAGTTCTAGAGAGACTGTAGAGACACATCTAATGAACACATGAACTCTATGTACAGACTCAACCTTAATTCAGTTGAATGAAGTGAAACAGAATGTAGTTGGAAATCTTGGATAAAATTAAGAATCATAGGGCTTTCTTTTCTACGTGATCTTAGAAAACAGGAGGCTGCAACACCTAACGGTAAGACTGTAGGACCTTAACACAAGGACCAGCCTGTGTCTAGATCATGTCTCTGCTATTTATGGGGCAAGTAAAATAACCTCTTAGTGACTCTTTTTTTTTCCCCCTGGAAGAAAAATAAGCATAACAGTAAGTCCATTGTAGTACTGTTTAAGGGCTGAAATCAGACAGCATATGCAGCCAGGAGAACAGCTCGGTAAATAGAAGCATTACCATTCTTCCTGATCAAACTTGTTCCAAAGAACTTAAAAATCTCCCCCAAAGAATTATAAATTATATTTAAACATAAAACATCCTATTTCATTTCACAAATATTTATCAACTACTTGATACCAGAAATATCATAGTTGACAGGAAAGGCACAATTTCTTCTCTTAAGAAGCCTATATTTTTGTGAGAAAGACATTACATCAATTACAGTTATGATTAATCACAGGTGTGGCATGTACATTAAAGTGGCATGCTGTCATATAGATGAAGACCCTCAACTAGGGAAGGCAGACTGCCTGGAGAAGGCAGAATAGGAATCCAGGAGACAAAGAGCAGAGCCAACGAGGTAGAAGAACAAAATATGCAAAGGCTCTGACAAAATGTATATAGAATTTAAGAGCTAAAGAAAGCTTGTCAGAAGACAGGGAAAACAAAACTGTTGTAGGCTAATTACACAGGAAGATGGAGACCAGCAGACTCTTCAGATCATGGAAAAGACTTTACTACATCAGGAAAAGCAACTGAAAGCTACTGGTTTTCACCTTATAATAGTCACGATTTTCAACTTTTGTGGATGCCATAATGGATGCATAAAATCAACAGGAAACAACCCAACCCAAAAGGTCATGGAGAGAAGGTTGAACTGGGAGTATGACTCACAGAAGTATAAAGAATGAAACACTGAAAAGAAAGCATAAAGAGATTTTATTAACAGAATGGATTATTAATATAAGCAACCACTGCCATTTACAATTAAACAATAATGAGATATAGAAGCATCTTTTGCAGATGCGTCATGAGTTCTTTTAAAGCCTCCTAGATGTCAAGTAGATGATAAATTTAAATTTCAAGTTTAGAAGCTGTGGCTAAGGCAACATATGTTTGGAAATCATAACCGAACATGATGATCAAAGACACTATGAGTCTGTTTAAGGGAAAGCCCTGCACCCAAGAAATTCAAATATTAAAGACCAGACTGAGAAAATTAGCACAAAAGAGACAGAAAAGGAATTAAGAAGGGAGATTAGAAAAACAAAAACAAAACTACAGTGTTAGAGAAGCCAAGCATAAGAATAGTTTCAAGGCAGAGGTCAACTATGCTCCTGTGGTCAGGCCAAACAGTAGGCACAATCTTTAGGTGCTACTACCATCAGTGCTGCCTCAGCACACACAGGACGTGCCATGTACTTCCTTTATGCAGGAGATTGGCAAAAGTTTCTCTGAAAAGACTGAATGAGAATTCTATTACAGTTATAAGCCAAAGACTCAATTCTGTAAAAAGAAACTGTAGATACTAGGTCAAAGAATAAGAGTGGTTGCATTCAGACAGAGACTGGTGATTACTGTCTCATGCTAATCAAGTGCAGACCACAATTGTTACCACCTCTCAGAGTCTTGTTTGCCCTTTGAAAATGTATTTGCTCCCATCACTCTTTCATTTCCATCTCATAAAACTATCTGCAAGCTTACTTATTTATTTGTTTCATTATTAAATTTCTTCACAAAAACAAACAAAACAAGAAATAAACAAACAAACAAATTCCAGAGATGCAGGCTGCACAAATGCTCATATTAAACCCCAGCCTCAAAGGTGAGTATACAGATCTCAGTATCTCCAATGAACATTCAGTTTTTCAAAAAATGCACTGCTCTTCTATTCATGAGTAATGGGCTCAGAAATTAAATCTATGAATCACAGTTTGAAGACAATAGAAAAGAGGTGGTACACCAACAGGCTCTTGTGTAACATAAATACCCATGTTAACTAATAGGAGGAAGCAGAATCTAAGTATTATACAGCATAACTATTTTATAGCAGAGTACTTTCACCTATCTGAGAACACGTAACAGTCTTAGGAAACTTGACCTTTCTGAACAAATTTCCAGAACTGCCACAGATTTTATTTCACTAACTATGAAAAGCCAAAGACAATGGAATATCCTTTAGATAGCTGAAAGAAAGAAAATACAAAGCTAGAATTTTATACCCATTACACAAATCTTTAAAAGCTAAGAACAAAATAACATTTTAACTACAAGGAAAAGAGCTGACAAAATCTATTTCGATAAGATCTGCAATACAAGATAAGTTTTAAAAAAGCTTTCCAAATATTAAAAATAATACTACATGGAAATTTAGATACAAAAAAAGAATACTGTTAAATAGTAGATATATCTACAAATATAGAAAATATTCCCTGAATCGGGGTGTGCTGACACATGCCTTATCTCCAGCACTTGGGAGGCAAAAACACTCTGATGAGTTCAAATCCACTCTGATCTACAAAACAAAAACAGAAAAAAAAAAACCCATAAAAAATAAACAAAACAAAATTGTGAAACAAGAATGCTACATCTAGCAGTTACCGATCAAAACTGACAAAGAATTAAGGACATCTGAAGAAAAACACAAATTAAGGTAACTCATAACTCCTCTAAATTAAAAACACAAATTAAGGTAACTCATAACTCCTTTAAATTTGACTACGGAGTTCAAAGATACTAATAAAATGTTGATATAGAATTAAACACTCCTGTGTAAAGAGAATCAATAGCTTCAGAGAGCACACAGACAAAAAAGATTAGTAAAGAAGTCAATTTGGTACCTAGAGAAGACAGCCAGGAATGTGGAGGAGAAAATCAGCAATGTGGATGGGAATGTAGATGAGGAAAATCACTGAGAATGTTAGACATGAAAAACTGCACTGAATGAAATAAAAATCCCAGCAAAAGTATAACGAGACTAAAGCAACCAGAAAAAACAGTATCAGGTGTGGAGGATAAGGATGGAAATACTGCATTCTAACACAACTCTGAGATATGATCAAGAGATCAAATCTAAGAATCTATGAGGTAGAAGAGAAATAAAGAGACATAACAAAAAACAAAAAAAAACCCCAATGAACCAAGAAGTCAAATTATCCCCACTTACAGACAATATGATCCTATTCTTAACAGATCCTAAAGACTCCAACAGAAAACACTTTTGATCTGATGTACACTTCCAGCACAGTAGTCATACACAAAATTAGCATCTTTGCTAAATGCCAACGACAAACTCATGAGAAATCAACGTGGAAAATTTCCTTTACCGGGGTGGGGGGAATCCCACAATAACAATAAATCTGTGAGAATGAACCCAAGCAGTGAAGTGGAAAATTTCTACAATGAAACCTGGAAACCCTGAAGGAAGAGACTAAAGAAGGCACAGCTCTTCAAGATGCTAAGACTTTCCAGCTCACGAATCTGAAGAATTGATGTGTGGAAACCAGTTCATCACTGAAAGTGACACAGAGTTAATGAAGTTCACATCACACAACTGGAAATGACATCCTGAAATTCACGTGGCAGCACAGAAGACTGTATCAGCCCAGACAGCAGTGACACAAGGCTGCCTCAGCAATGACACAGGACTACCTCAAAACACACACAGCCCAATAAAAAAGATAGGAAACACCAGAAATAAAACCATACAGTTCTGGTTTTGTTTGTGACAATCTCAATACAGTCACTTCTGGGTTTTTAACAGTAAACCTCAAGTGTTCCCCCAAAATCCCACTAGCCTGGAAGGAATCAAGTTTTATAAACTGCTGTTTCAATGGTTATGAACTTTGTTTAGTTCCCCTGGGATGCTTGGAATCTTGTCCACAGGGATGTCAGGCAATTCTGTATATAAGTATTTGTTTTTGCAATCTGTAGATCTTCATTTCCAAGATTCCTCTCAATTTCAAGAGCTGTGATCTCTCAAAGTATCAGTTTCAAATTTTGTAAAAAAGATACCTGGATATGCCTTGAGTCGTATTAATACACACTCACGTTAAAACTGGACTGTGGAGTCCAGACACAAAGGTGCCTGGCTTGATTCAAGGTGTATCTAACCTCATAGTTCCTAGATATTTTGGACCAATCTCCAGATTGACAGCAAGTTGTTTTGTTAATGTCTTTATCTAAATGCTGCCATTTTTTCAGCAAGATAGTCATTTGATACATGCTTACAAACTAATCCATCACTGCCATTAATAAAAATCCTATGATTACCTTCAAAAACAAAAACATTTATATGCCAAGGTCTTAGAAAATCATTTTCTCCATTAATTTAGTTATTTATTCATTTATACCCTGATCATAGCCCCACACTTAGAAAGGGAGGCCTCTACTGGGTACCAACCTGCCCTGCCCTGGCACATCAAGAATGTTCCTAAGTCTGGTTACACTGAGATGCAGTATAATAATTATAACCTTTTATCATTAGCAAAGAACCTGGATACCATCATCCTTAGTACATCCTTCCTGGAGAATGATAAGTGATTTTACAAACTAGTTGAACACAAAATATTTTCCTCAAGATGGATACAAAATAAAAATACCTGCACATTATTAAAAGGATCTGAAGACTCATTTCTCATAATTTGGTTGAGTCCTTTCATTTTACATGAGATAAATCAATACTTAGCTCATGCAAGGTTCTATAACTAATGAGATCTAATAGCTAAGATTTAGAGAACACAAAAAGCTCTTATTCATACTATTTCTAGCTCTTCTAATTTGGCAAAGTGGTTTTATTTGGAAAAGCGAAGTTAGGTAAATTGCCTAAGGTACTTGTCCTATTTGTTGATATCATGCCCACTTGAATCTAAATTTAAAATATTTTCCCTTACAAAGTTCAGTATTTTTATAAAAAGCAAAGGCAGCAAATTTACTGAGTATATTCCTTGCTGCAGCTTTGCATATATCTGCCAGGCCACACACAAGACATGTGCTAGCAATGCCAGAGAACTGAGGTCCTGGCAACCTAGAGTGCACCTTAACATGGAAGTTACACAGGTTAGGAAGGACCCTGGAGGCACCTCAAGGCATTTCCATGCAGTAGCTGTCAAAACACAATGTGGCTACCATGGAGACATGCAGTAAGGCTGCAAAAATACACGTCCAGACTGTGACAGTATAGGCCAAAAGATCTTTCAAGTTAAGACTTGATTACATGATGTTAGTGTACCATGAGTGTGATGTTTATTTTTATGAATAAAGAATTTCAATAAAAGAAAATGGAAAAGTTTTGTTGACGTTGTAAAAATAGAATACTTGTTTCTCAAAAATTAAATACAAAACAACAAGAAAGACTATTTACAAGAGCCAAGACAGAGAGTCAACTTAGGTATCCACTAACAAATTATTATAGAAAATACAGTACATATGAACCATAAAATGTCATTTAGCCATAAAAAGTATGAATTCTGTCATGTCTGCCCAAGATGCATAAGTCATTACACTAAATGAGGTGACATCAGCCACAGAAAGACAAATGTGAAACCCTGAGCTCAGAGAAGCCGAGCAGAACAGGGGCTCTTATGCTGAGAAAGGGAGATGGTCTGCTGGAGGATTCCAACGGGTGCAAGATGACAGACTCCTTCCACAGCACATAAGGTTACTGATTTGACAACAATTAATTATGCATTTCAAATTACACAATTTGAAATTACAAATTACTCTCAGAAGGGAGAATTTTAAATACTCCCTGAATGAAAAAATAACAACTGTCTAAAGTGATGGATATGTCTAGTAGCCTGCTGTGGTCAGTAAACAGTGCATATACATACTGAAATGGCACACTGTACCTCACACGTGGGCAAACTGTGACCACTTAAAACTTCAACATGGAACCCCTACATGATCCAGCAGTATACTTCTTGGTAATAAAAGCAGGGTCTCAGAGAGATATTTGAATATCTATATCTGTATCAGTGTTATTAAATAAAGCTAAACCATGGAAGCAATCCAACTGTAATCAATGAATAAAAAGATAAGCATGTGTGAGGTATTAGCACAATACTATCTGATCCGTCTTAAAAGGAATTATGTCAAAAAGCAAACATTATATGATGACACTTATATGAAGACCCTAAAGCCATCAAACCATGAAGACTAAGTGTTAAGGAGGCAGCTATTCCAAAAATGAAGGAGAAGTGGGAAGCTTGTGTACACTGGTCACTCGGTTTAGTTTTACAAGATGAAAGAGGTTCAGAGACAAACGTAAGATGGATGCACAACAATGAAAAATTACCTCACTGACTCACACACTGACAAACACTTGATAGACAGCAGGCAGAGTTCTGCCCACCTCTCATGCCAGCACTCAGGAGGCAGAGGCAGGCGGACCTCTGAGTTCAAGACCAGTCTGGTCCATAGAGTGAGTTCCATGAGAGTCATAACTACAGGAGACTCTGCCTGTCTCAACAAACAAATAAACACAAACAACAGACTTGACAGTCAATTTGATATGATGTGTACTTTACCACAGTAAAATGCTCTGGTAAAAATACCAACTACATTCCATTTCATCTGTCTCAAGGTGCCTATTTCAATCATATTGAAAACTTTTGTATTTTTCTAAGCACACGAAAATTAACCAAGTGAATGTATATAGTATTCATTTTATGGTTAAAAAAGATGGTATAAATTCTGAATCATTCAATCATTAGCTTACAAACATCGCTTATAGTTTACCAGCAGTGTAGCTGGAGCTTCACAGAGACACTGGCTCTAGACATTAGCTGCACTCAGCCGAAGGGTTCTATTCATGGAAGTGCACATCAGTGCTAAGACTTCAACACAATGACTTTAGTAGCAGCATGAAACAAAGTCAGCTATGGCAACCGAAAACCTTGGCTATTTATTTTTATAACTGCTTAATTTTTATTGTAAAAAAACATGATCAAGTGGCCCCAAACCCCTGGTAGCTTGCATCAAGACCCTGTTTACAAATATAGAAATATTCTTCAAACAACAATTATGCTCATCTGTGACAACAGGCTTTACCTGTAAAAAATAGGTTAGTACAATGGTTTAATAAATGATAACTAGGTAAAATCATGGTACTAGGAAAGCAGACGTGGACATTCTGCCTTTCTCTTTAAAAGTTAATAGCTATGAGACTCTGCAGACTCTGTTGCTGTTGTTGGTATTGTTACAATCCTGCAGAGCTGGGAACCAAACCCGAGTCTTCCACATTTTAGATATGCATTCTACTGAAGGAGCTACATTCCTGCCTGTCTAAAAGGGTTTAAACTGTTTTTGACAGCCCCTTTTGAGGAACTGACACAGGAAAAGCCTTACACTAAGAGTCTGGAAAACCAGTTATATGAAATTAACACTGCCTCCGGGACCCAGGATGAGGGACCAGCACAGAATCTGGCCTAGCATGTGGATGGATATAAGCACCACCTGTTCTATTTCTTACCTCCTTCAATACCAGCATATCCTAATGACCTAGCATGAATATCCTTTAAGTCCCCTCTTTGTTCCACCTTAAAAATCTCTAACATGCTGACAGACACTTTGAGAGACTATCTTCAATGACATCAATTACAAGGCTTATTCACGGATACTCTCGTGGCTGAAGTTCATGTGGTTGTAAAATGGGAGATCAGCACCTATCTCAGTAACAAAGTGGGTGACACTGGATCTGCCACACCACCCTGCTGCTCTAATCCTAAACTAAGATACAAAGAAACCCAGTCACTACATGAGAGATGATGTAACCCTGGAGCCATTTACCCCTTGGAACCAACTTGAGGGCACTTAGGTCCCTATTTTTGGTTTTTACCCGGTGTTTGGGTCTGAGACAGCCATATGGCTGGGTGCTGAAGACTGACTCCAGTAAGTTGGTCACCAAGCCTGGGAAAGGAAGCCTGATGAGTTCTTAATATACTTTCTAGTTCTAAACTTTACAATGCCATTATAGCTTATGGACATTTAAAAGAAACGCTGAGAACAATCAGATAAATGCATATTTATCTAGATTTATGATCATTCATCTTCTTTTTTTGTTTGTTTGTTTGTTTGTTTTTTTTTCTGAGACAGGGTTTCTCTGTGTAGCCCTGGCTGACCTGGAACTCACTCTGTAGACCAGGCTGGCCTTGAACTCAGAAATCCACCGGCCTCTGCCTCCCAAGTGCTGGGATTAAAGGTGTGCACCACCACTGCTGGGCATTCATCTTCTATATAAAAAAAAGATACAAATGATGTTTAAAAAATCCTAGACTTTGCTTGAAAGATAAAACTAGCTTATAGAAATTTAAATCTACAGAACTGAACCTGTAACCTTCTAACATGTTTTCCTTTGAAATTGCAATAGTTGATATCATTTCTCAGCAGCAAGGTTCCAGAGAGACACCCAACAGTGGAGTAAAGCCAACCAGATGAGTCACTAGGCCTATTTTTAATGAGTAGTGGTTGAAATACGAGGAACCTTATGCAATGCAACTGTTAGACCATCAGGTAAAACGGAATCACTACTGGATCTATGCTAGAAAACCTCAAATTTAAGTATCTTCTTAGGTACTCCTGCCTCAGCTTCACAAGTACTAGTAGTTTTACTGTACTATTTTTATGTGATTATATGTTTGATATTGAATGCATTTAAATGTGATTATTACTAAAATATTTCATACATAGTGTATATGCTTAAGAATGGCATATTTAAAAAAACAAGATTACATAAATCAGCTTCTATATCTTTTTTCAAACATCTCAACTGTAAAAACAGTCTGAATGTTTCTAAGTATTTGAAATGGCAATTTCCTCCAACAGAACTATATAATGAAACACTATAACTTAAAAGGTATGCATGCACATATAACTAAAATTCACCAAATCAATGGGAAACTTACATACGACCGTTGTCACAGCATTCTACTAAAGCAAGCATGATGTGAAAAGTGAGTGTGATCTCTTTAGATTTTCATCTATATAATCAAACTGTGAAGTATGATTATTATAAAAAAATAATACTAAAGAATATAAGAAAATGAACTGTAATTGTCCTGAGAGATAAAGAAAATAAAGATTTGGGCTCATTTCCTTAGAATCCTTTTGTTCTTTTTTCATACAGTTGAAACCTTATTACATATTTAATATTGCATACTACTTTCTATTTACATCATATTGAAACATTTTTCTCAAGTAATTTCCTGAATTCCCAAAATGATAGCTATGAGTCTGTTTAAACTAAATTTACCACTAACACATATAATGCAAGAAGGAATAAGGATTCCTACTGAGGGATCCCTAGATGTGGGATTACTAGATCAAACTGTACAAATGCTTTTTAAGGACATGATTCTAAGTAGGTTAGGCTAGCTTTGAACACGCTGTATAGAAGTTGGCCTTGAACTCCTGATTATGCTGCCTCCATATACACAGTGCTAGAAGTAACACTTCATGCTTGGATGTACACTTACTATGGTTAATATTTGTTGCATATAACCTAATAAAATATTAAATGAGTGTTCTATTTTGTTGTTTGCTTGGGATAAAAGGCAGAATGATAGGGATACCCAATAATCATTTAGTCAAGTATTTGGTTAACAAAAGAATTGGTGCATAACTAAATAAGCAAATAACAACCTAAATCAATTAAATTAGAAATACATTTTTAAGAAACAGAACTGTCCCTGATTGACCTCCTCCACTGTGTGGACTGAAAGACAGAACTTCTGAATTAGTGATTCAAGTATATTTCAACAATGACCTATGGAAAGCCAGTAGTAATGCTTTTTGAATATAGATTTTCAGGTCATCTCCCATATCTCTAAGAACTTCTGAAAATTAAAGAAACCCATATTCAACAATCTCTCCCTCAGCCTTGCGTTCTGCAGATATTTTCTTCCTTCATTTTTGGCTAATAATCCACTTCAATATTCAAAGAAATGATTAGAAAAACAAAAAACTCTTATTCCTTTTATAAAATTAGAGAATTAACAAAAGTCATAATTGACAATTCAGCTTTAGAATAATTTTTGATCATCATAAAAACGATTAGATATTAAGCAAAGACCAGAAACCTAGACACGTTGCACATACAGAGTGAGTGTTCTATAACACGACTAGCCCAGCCCATTTAAGTTCTGTCTTAGCTACTGTTTATATGTGAAAACTTCTTGGCATGTTGTGACGATGGAGTAAGTCTCTGGAAAGCTTCCTTCACAGTCAGCCATCCAGTCTAATGGATGAAAGGGTGATAGTAAGAGCCTGAAAGAACCAAACTACTGATTCCAAATAACTGTTAGCCAACTTTATGACAACCACTTTTGCTTCCTCCAGTACATCCCAAGTCTTATTTCATCTCAGATTTTCATAAGCATTTTTACATTCCTTTGGCCATTTATTTCACTGATACTGCTATCACCCAATGCCCTTACTATTTCATTTCTTGCCTTTTAAATTTATCTTTCAGGAAAAAAAATCATTTCAGGCATGATTCAGATCTAGTAACAGCTGAGGAACGCAGAGGGTCTTGGTCCAAGCATTCTTTCCGACCTTTGGATAGGTAGAGGCAACACTGCACAGATGTGCTGTTCTTAGAACAAAACTAGTCAGACACAGAAACGTAGCCATGCATAGTCTCAATTCAAATGGGGAATCTTACTCAAAAAATTCCTTCCCAGAAGTTAAGAGTAAATGTCGGTTACAACAGGCTGGGCAATGTAGAAAGAGAGAAAGAGGTGGAGAAACACTGGTTAACAACACTCTGGTAAAATTAGATAGCTGATAGATTCTTGTATTACACTCAATAGCAGGGTAACTGTAGATAGAAATCTTGTATATTTCAGATAAACTAGTCAGAAAGAATAACACTATTACTACAAAGAAACAATAAATGCTTGAGAAGAAATCTTTTTACCTTGACTCAATTTGGTTTCATTGCAATTAAAACATAAAGGGAAAGTAGGATTGCACAGTAAGTTGGAGGATGAAAATACTATACTAATACTTCCAACCGATTCTTACAGAATGCATTCTACTAGGTAACACGAAACAAAGCGAGTATCATGAAAGTGGCCAACATTAAAATGTATTCCTCTTTGCAAATCTCTAATTAAAAACAGCTAGACAGCCAGGAAACAAGGGTCCTTTCATTATGCACAGGTCTGGACACTCTGGCAGGACACCCACAGTTTGAAACACAGTAGTGAACACTGGAGAATACCTGCTGACAAGCAGGCTCCTCTGCTGATCTGATATCAGCTCTGCCATTAGCCAGTGGAAACAATTCTCTTTATATCAATGCAACTTCTACAATTCTCATTTTTATCTCCAAATCCCATTTTCTTCCCTTCCCAGAGGATGTCTTTGCCCTTCAATCACAGTCCTCCAGGTCTGCACACCTGAAGGCAGTCCTCTGTCACCCCACCACCACCCCGCCCCCAATAAATCCTGCTTTGCTGGGACTATCTGAGCTTCTTCTTAGGCTAATGGTAGCTTAGCCATAAATTCCAAGGCCTTAAAGATATATATAAAATAAATTTTGGAAAAGTCTCAATTAAAACAATGACATTCCTAAACCAGATAAAATTTTTTCATGACAATAAACCTCTGAATACATTTACTCTGTACTCTGTAATTAAATGTTTTGATTATGAATATTCATTTGAAAGTAGACACTTTGACATATACCAGATGCAATGATTATTTGACTGGAACTTTTCCCATCTTCTTATTTTGTCCCCTATAAAGGAGCTGGAGCCCTGACCTGAGAGGGCTCGGTGAGCGTTTTGTCACTGCGCATACTGGCAGCACCTTACTGCTGGTTGGACTTAGACAGGGACAGTGACTGGTTACATGATTCTTACCAATACAAGCAAATGTCTTCAAGTATAAATTCTTAAATGATTTCTGACATAGAAATACATATTTAAGTTTAGATTACTGGCATCTTCTCTATTTCTTAAAATGAGGGGACACATTTCAAGCAAGATCTCCTGAAACCCATGTCAGTACGCAATGTAAATTCCCAAGCCAGAAACACATGGTACATCAGTGCTAGTGTTTCAACGTCATTTCACTGGGGAAAAAAAAAATCACACCCAGAGACTGGAGAGTGGATGACTTCTGCTCTTGCAGAAGACTTAGGTTCAAGTCCCAGCTCCCAGCTCCCAGGAATCCAACTGGAACACGTGTGGTACACATACATACACCCAAGTTATACATTAGGTAAACGTCATAATCTAAAACAAAGTACTATAAATTCAGTAAATTTTACTCACAGAGGCCTTGTTTATAGTAAACAGTGTGAAAATCCTCACTTAGATTCTGTCTACAGCCTTATCTAGGCTAACAGGTTTTGGGTTTATATGTGTTTGTGTGATTACTAGTATACTTTTTATTAAGACAATTTTCAAATTCAAACGATTCTGATCATATTGTTACCCTCCCCTAAAGCTCTCCATATCCTCTTCTCTCCCCCCCTACACACCCAACTTTACATTCTTTCTAAAAAACAAAATAAAAAACAAACAAAAAATCCAATATAAAACAAACCCCACAGAAAACAAAATAACACCATATCCACAAAGGAAAAAACATAACAAAACCATAACCAAATAAATACACACACACCCACAAATTGAGACAGAGAGAGAGACACAGAGAGACAAAGAGAGACAGACAGACAGACAGATACTGGAATGCAATTAGATGTTGGTCAACTCCTCTTGCATGTGAGTCCTGTCCTAGAGTGGTTGATGCACCCAGTGTTGATAAACCCAGAAAACTGATATTCCGTTTCCCAGCAGAAATAAATGACAGTTTAAGTTGTTAACATTTACCCTAGTGGCTAGGTTGTGATCCACTCATTCATTTCTAAAAATAATAAAATAAATATAATAAAGCAAAAACAGTCACATAGACCTTATGTACAAGACAAACCAACACAAAGCAAAGAGTACAAGAGAAGTCACAAGAATCAGAGACCAACTTGTTAGCACATTCAGGAATCCCATAAAAACACTAAACTGAAAACCGTAATATATGGCAAGAAGATCTATGCAGACCCCGTGCATGCTACCTGTCTCTGTGAGCTCATAAGAGCTTTGTTCATGTTGATCTAGAGGTAGGTTAACATTTTGTAATTCTAAGAACAGTGCTTTGTACTGGTTAAACTGAAGTACAAAAGCAAACGCTTTGGTATGACCATGAGAACAGCTAGTGTCCTCAACACCAGCATGGAAGGCACTGTGCCAATCACTTTCAATACACATCCATTGCCTCTCAACTCTTCCTAATACTATCAGTCCCATTAGCTACCGGGGTGGGGGTCTAGCCTGGGAGTGCCAGGCTAATGTGGTGACTGACAATAAATAAACAGGTTCTTGATACAGTATCTGAAGTATAGTAAAGTACACATGAAATGACAAGAACAGAAAAAGTTTAGATACTGGTTCAGATTGTAATTTCCTAAAACAAAACAAACCCACAAGTTTATCTTTACAGTACACACCATGTATAATCAATTTTTTTTTGTCACTGGCCAGCAAAACACAAATCCTATTGACCTAAACATTGCCTCAGAACATTTAAGTACAGTGTTTTTAACATGTAACAGTCAAATGGCCTTTTCTTCCACTTCCATTCTCTAAATTTTAGGTTAAGATTACAGTATTGTGACTAAAGGGAGCTGAAGGCAGTTACTCCAGACCCAGCCCTAACTCCCAGTCATGGTAAAAAGAAACAAGATAGAATCTGCCACCTGTCTTCAAGTAAGGGACCCAAAAGTTCTCAAACTGTAACAGAAACCAGAAGTACCCAAGTAGCTTGCAAGGCCAACACACCCTTAGATAACTCTGAATCATTAGGTCTATCTACAGGAGAGCATTAGGATCTGTGTTCACTACGTTTTCAGTGACCTGGCTTGGGGCCACTGGTCAAATTAAAATTTCTAATTTTTTACTTTGTAAACAGCTGAAAAGCAATATGGTTTACGGCTTCTTCCACATATATCTGTTCATCTGTTTGCATATTTATTTATTTAAAAAATTGGGTTGTCACTTTGAAAGACATTTCAGTAATGTTTCCAATGATTGTGAAATGTTTTCCTGCTCTATTCTTTGGGTGGCTGACTTATTTTTTTCCTTCCAAATTGAGTTTAGTTTTAAAACTGATGAAAGAACAGTCATAACACAGTACAATCACTAAAATGAGCAACACATAGTGGGATTATTTTACCAATTAAGAAAACTAAGGTAGAGAGAGTTTGCTTGATGGATATTGTTGATGAACATTATATTTCACAGCTACTGCCCTTTAAAAGATTGTAAGAAAAGCAAAAAAAGGTGAGTGGGAGGACCAGGAATCCAACACAAGCATCACAATGAAAAGATGCAGACATCTGGACTCGCTGCAACTAATAAGGAGAGAAGTCACATGTTTCTTCTTTTCTAGAGTTGTGGCTTTAATTCCCAGTTATATGTGGCACATCTAGGAGACAATATCAACTTGGATCCTCTGAAAGCCTCGCTACTACCCCTTAGTCCAACAACTTACTATTTCTAAGTTCTTTGCTAAAAAAATAAACTTATGGTAATTTAGATAGTCTTCAACACAACTTGGTAATGATCTTAAATGTCCTGATTACATGCAATACCTTGAAAAACAGTTTCCTGATATTTAGAATGTTTGGGGCAGGAAACAGAATTTCTTTAAGAGCTTTCTTATTACCAGAAACAGCAGCTTTTTATTTTGGAGCAACTGCAGTGGACTAAACACAGTGCTAGGGATGTGCCCTGTCTTACTCATCCTAACATCAAGTGTCACTGCAGCTGAGGGTAAGGCAGCAAATATGCAGGCGAGCTTATGAATGCCCCAAGAACAGCAAAAACTACTAAGGGCCTAGGGCAGCCTTAAGGTACATCACACTAAAACCCAGGCCGCTTCCCCAGCCCAACACTGTTTCTCTTACTTCTAAATCAGCCACCGTTTCTTAACTAGACCGTTGAAACCCACTTTAGTCAGCATGAGGAAAAGAATCATGAACAAAGTGTCCTGAACACATAGCCTGTACTTCTCCATGCTGACTAACTAGATAAGGTGACTGCCTAGATTTTTCAATTTCAATCTTGAGCTCTTTCTGAACCTGAGAAAAACAAATAATCATCCTTATTTATTACAATATATGACAGAGGTTATCTGCAATCCTCATTATGCTGCTTTCCTAAACTCTAACTGCTAAACTTAAATGAGAGGCATTTGGAGCAATCTGAAAAATATTCAGTTCAATTAAAAGTAATTGATGCATGGTGAAATAATTCTTCCCAAAGCTGCTGTAAAATCTTCAAAAAAATAAAGCTACTTAATAATTTTCATCTCCTACAGGCTAGAGAGAAGCATTATTGCATATTAAAAATTGGAGTGTAGTTTTCCCAGAGGTAAAAGAAAGTTATTAAAACAACCTATTTATTGTTGATATAACTATCCATTTGTGCCACACAAAAAGTAACAAATTTCAGTACATTAAAAGAAAAGCTAATTAAGGTATAATTAGTATTTTCTGTATTTTGATAATTAGGGGTTAGTTGGCTATTCCTTTTCAAATTTCTATTTGATGCACCCCGACAATGGCTTTAATGAGGAACTAACGCTATTGAATCCCTCATGGCGGAGGAGTTTAGTGACCACTACTACATTACTTTCATTTATCACTGCCTCTTTACCTATAAATTAATCTAGCCCTGTAGCTATGTTGATCTACTTTATATCAATTTCTTCATCCATATCAGCTGAATATGTATGGCATTAACCTCATTTGCTAGTTGAGAAAAGCAGAATGAAAATGAGATCTAATTTCTTGCGCACAGCACAATTTCACAACTGCTGCTAATTCCCACCACCTGTCAGTGCAAAAAGCCTTCACTTTGTTGTAATTAAATAAAACAGTATATTTTTTAGCAGCTTTGAAAAATGCTAATCTTTCAAAAGTGTTCAGTGATCATTAATCATTAGGACAGTAAAAAACGTTTTCAGAATGCTCATCTATCCTTTGTTTAAGCAAAACAAAAATTTTGTCCAGTCACGGGACAGGAAGAAAATTAAACGAAACACACTTACAAATTAACTATTATATTTCACTCCACTGAAGTTTGTATTTATCTGGTCTGTTATCACAGTAGTCAAGAGTACTGTGTAACCTAGAGATACCTAGAATGATCAAAGAAGCAGAAATACAGAAAGCAGACATTATTTTCTGAAGTCAGTAGGAATTAAAAATGCACATTAAAGCCGTTTATGTGATGTAGAAGCTACCTTTATAAGACTGTGGATATAGAATAACAGAGTTATAGTTGCTGATAATACTTTGTACATTTTATTTACTAAGCTGACCACCATATCATAGATTAGTCAGTAGAACAAAGTCAGACCTCCAGCCTGAGACAATCGTACTGCAGTACTTTCAATTGGACTGCACTGTGTTTCCTAGAAATATATAAGTAAAAGGTGAAATTGTAGACTACAACAGATTCTTTCTAGGTGACAGAGGAGGAACCCATTGCTCTAATGCTAGAAACAGCAAGCCAGTGCTTCCATCTGCACTGGCATTTTGCTACCACTTTGGCTTTTCTTGTTTGTAGCACTGTAACAATACTAAATAGTCATGGTAATCATCAGTAACGTGGCTTCATATTCTCACATAATTCTTAAGAAGCTGAGTTAGTTTTCCTGAAGAAACAAACACAAACCCCCAATTTATGTCAGTTAAACAGTTGCAGTAAGTTGTAGTCAGCATACCCATTACTCAGAAAGGAGTCAGACTGGTACCCCCTTCTTACACCTGCTCTAACCACCAAGCCCCAAATGATAAGGGACTAGTACATAAGCAGCTAATAACTAATACCAGAGCTTCTAATTATAAAAAAATATAGATTTCAAGTGAAATACTGCCTAATCCTCCTCAGTGAGGTATGCAGTGAACATCTACGCTGCAGGACCACTGTCTTCAACTCTTATTTGCACATTAATATGACTTTCTATCTTGCCAATTAAATAAGAATTAAACCATCAGAATATGTACTGGAGGCTCAAAAGTCAAAGAAGAATAAGCAGCTGTGACAGGATTCTTGCAGAGGGCAGCTTCAAGGTTTCTGTAGTACACGAAAGATGGACTCGTTCTGACCTGGATTCCCCTCAAAAGGCAGCTTAGGGTTTCTGCAGCACAAGGGGGATGGACTCCTTCTGACCTGGACTGCCCTCAACAATCTTCTTTAAAGGGGTCTAAGCAAAAGAAAACAAGTCCATCCAGAGAGGCAGTGCTCATACTTTGACACATTTCTAGCCGGTATTCAGGTCTGCGTATGGCTCCATCGTGGACAAAACAAAGTTTTTTCCAAGATGTATTCATGCTCAAATTTCCTTTAAGAATATTTTAAAGAGCAGAATCCCAGCCAGAACTCCAAAACGGAATGTTTCCCATTTTCATCTTACCAACAGATTCACTATGTTTTTTTTTTTTTTTTTAGAAGTCCCTGAATTTTAAACATCATCTATTACTGTCCAGAAGAAAGGACTATCAAATACATGGAACTGGTTTTCTGAAAGAAAAATTATATATTATATATACCACACATCTCACCTTTGGATTGTGAGGAAAGGTTATCTTGTGCATAATTTCTATTAAGACCAAACACTATTCTAAAAAATTACAAACAATATGGGGGAATAACTAAAAAATATAAAATTTTATTAATGATATATCTTTTATATTACATGATTTTTAATGCTAAAAATGATTTAAAGATACATCATAGTTACTATAGTCCCTGATACTTTATTATTTTTCCTATTTCAATTCCTTAGAATCATTTAAAAAATTCAATCATCCTAAGTTATGGTAAATAAATAGAAAATAGGACAGTTGGAAGTCCACTACCAAAGAAACTGTCATCTCTGCCTAACTTTGTAAAATTAACTTACATCAGCAAAATATAAATACCCAAGAAAATACAAAGTCATTTATAAGACTGTACTTTATAATTTATCCATAGTTCTCAAAAATTTATGAATATTTTAGATTTTTGTAATTGTTAAAAATAAATTTTTAAACGAGAGCAAAACATGGATTTGAAATATTATGAATAATTATAATTTTATCAAAATGTGTTTAGGTGAAAATGTGTTTCCAGGGAGATATAACTGTAAAATTTGCACAGGATTGGGTGTCCAAAGATGGCATGTTTAATGGCAAAAAAAAAAAAAAAAAAAAGAATCCAAGATCTGTTTTCCAATTTGCATCATATATTTCTCCAGTGACTATCATAATCTTAGTGACCCACAGCTGCTAAAACTTCAACTGCAGGTTCATTTGCTCTAACTCTTCTTGTCTAATGCTGAATGTTTTTCAATTAGCACTTATATGTACACAGGGAGTTAATACTTCAAAGTTGAACTTATCAATTCCATTTATACAGTGAAAAAAAACTTAAAAATTATACAACAATGCAGGTCTTCAGTTTGCTTTCCTAAACATGTTTTAAGGTTATGGAATGAATGCATGATCACTGAAAAAGGACAAATCCCTTTGTAATAAAGAAATTCTGTAAATCAGTAGACTATAAGTACTATTATCTATCAAGATGGAAAAACCAACTAGGTCAAATAATATAAAAAATACTATAATAAATTTATAGAATTTAATCAAACTGACAATGCGCCAGAATTCAACTTTGAAAACTTTTAAAACACTTAAAACTTCCCCAAAGTCATTCAGCATTATTCCCTAATAATTAAACTTCAAAATGTAATCTTAATGTCACAGGCACTTTGCCCCTATAATCTACATGATGTTTGCTACACTAGAATATTTAAAATACTGTTTAAAATGTTTTAAACCTCCTACTTCTATCCTAAGTGAAAATTCTTTTTTCCTAAAAATTATGTATCAAACACAAACAGAAAGTTTACTAACACTCAAAATATATTCAAGTATCTGGAAACAGTGTCTAATTTATGATTTCCAGACTGGATTATACACACAAATCTACCAGTCTCTCTAAGTGTTTTCCTATCAGTTTCGTAGTAACTGTTAGCAGCACAAGGTTCCCGAGGCCTGACAACTGTAGGGAGAGAATGCCATCTGCTGCTCTACGTGTGTATTCAACAGCAGGAAATGCTGGACCATAACATAAAAAAGTCAATGACCCAAACCTTGGAAAGACACACACACAAAAAATAGGATTTCTGGTTTTATTTCAAGCAATTTGAAAAGACATCAACAAGCACTGCTTTGCTATAGCAATTCTGTTATTCCACAGATTTAAAAGGACATGATACCCTGATAAGTCATGTTCAAGTTTACAAAAATGGTTTGTACTCAAATACTGAGAAACAACCATCTAAAAAGGGAGGATGCTTGCAGAGTTTTAAGGAGTTATTTCTATAATTTTCTGTTTCTGAATGTGTTCTACACACAAAATGATCGTGTAATTTATCCTTCAAGTCAGGATGACTTAGATGAACAGAAAACAAAGCTATTAATGATGTTAACAAGTGTCAGGATGTAAATCGTTAGCAGACTGTGAGTGTGTGGCACCACCCAACTTATAAATGAGTAACTTGTCTTCCTCCTCTGGAGCCAGAGCCTTCCAGTGCCTTGAGAGCCTTCTTGAAAAGCAGAGTGAAATCCGTGGCTGGTGGCACAGTTGTTCAGCACCATTCACTGACAGCCTCTCTCTTCTTGTTTAATTGTCTTGGCATCCTTGTCAAAAAATCAGTGTTAGGAGCACTATCTGAACACCCACCGTTACCTGTATGTATGTTCCTGGACATGTGACATACTGTTTTCATTGTTGCTTTGTAAAAAAGTTTCAAATTGAACTATGGCCCTTGCCATTTTTATCCAAGAGTGTTATGGTTATCCTAGACCCTTTCCACCTCCTGAATGCTAGGATATGGTTGTCAGTTCCTGCAAGCAAGGAAGCAGAGATGCTGGCAGACAACATGCTCAAAGCGTGTGGATCAACTTGCAGAGTGATCCTCTTTGCCAACATCAGGTTTCCTAAGGCAAGATCAATGGATCCTCTTTGCCACTGTAAGGGTCTTTTAACTTCTTTCAAAAATATTTTTTATTTATTATTTTTTTCGTTTTGTTTTGGAGATAAGGTTTTTCTGTATGTATTCCTGCATGTCCAGGAACTCACTCTGTAGACCAGGCTGACCTTAAACTCAGAGATCTGCCA
This sequence comes from Arvicanthis niloticus, assembly GCF_011762505.2. Lineage (NCBI taxonomy): Eukaryota > Metazoa > Chordata > Mammalia > Rodentia > Muridae > Arvicanthis > Arvicanthis niloticus. Next base: position 86,264,386 of record NC_047663.1, on the reverse strand, counting down.
GCCTCTGCCTCCAAAGTGCTGGGATTGGAGACATATGCCACCACCACCCAACAACAATATTTTTTAGTTTTCAGATTATAAAAGTCACACTTCTTTTGTTACATATAATTGTAAGTATTACGTTAGTTTTTTAAAATTATTATTATTTTAAAATCAGAGATTTCTACTTTTTGGTTTGTTTTGGTTCAAGCAAATTGAATAGTTTGGGTTTCTTCACTGATTCATTTCGCCCCATTCCCTATCTCTTTCTGAGGCAATGTTTGGCTGGATGGCTCAGGCCAACACAGTATTTGCTATGAAGTCCAAGGTAGCCTTAAATTTGTGATCCTTTTATCTCAAACTCCTAAATGCTGGAACTACAGGGATAAACTACACCATGCTGGGCTCAAATATTTTTTGAATACTCTCTTGTGTAGTTACTGATATTATTATATACTGTACACTTGCTGGTATAATTACTTCCAGTAGGTCCTTACAATTGTTTTCCATATATAAGGATATGTGATTTGCTAACAGGGACAGTTCCGTTTCCTTTTTGTAGCCTACATTCCTTTCATTTATTTCACTTGGTCACTTTCCCTGGCCAGAATCTACATCACAATGTTTAACACAAGTCTCAACAGTATCACTGTACTCTTACACCCGGTTTTATATGGTGTTCAATTATTTGGCCTGATGTTTTTTTTAATTTTAGTATTTGTTCCTATTCATATAGGAATGAGCTTTTAAAGATTACTCTTTTCCAAAGTTGCTTTGATTGTCCACTATTTGTTAATCTGCACTCTTTGTAGGCAGCTGTTGATTACGAACAACCTCATGAGTTGTTGTTACACGTCAATTCAACGTTCTGTATCTTAATGAGCTACCTTCAGGCATTTGTCTTTAAGGAACATTTGTAACCAGCTGTTCACTATTCTCTCTAACTCATTTCTTTAAAGCTGGCGACTATTTCATTCTTCATCTCAGTGTGCCGAGTCCCCTTCTTTTCCTTTGGCCAAACCGCCTTAAAGTGTATTATTCCTAAAAACAACTGTTACTATTATGACTACTACTAGTGGGGCTTTGAATACTTTACTCGTTTTAAATTTTCCATTCAATTAATTTCTATTCATCTCTATTACTTCCTTTCTTCTTGTGATTTAATTTCTTCTAGTGTTCCCTAGTGTGATAAGAGGCTGATTTAATCTCAATCAATCTCTCTCTCTCTCTCTCTCTCTCTCTCTCTCTCTCTCTCTCTCTCTCTCTCTCTCTGCAAGGTTTTGGAGCTCAACCCATGTATTTTCAGACTTCTCACAACCAGGATTACATTCATCACCACATCCTGTTTTGTTTTTTTTTTTTTAAATTCCATTGATTGATTAATTGACTGAAACAGGGTCTCACTGTGTAGCGTAGACAGATCTGGAACTTGCTATGTAGATCAGGCTCATGTGAAATCACAGATGTCTGCTTGGTACCACTTTGCTCTGCCTCTGGATCACTGAGATTAAAGGTGTGCACTATCACTTCGGCTCTTTAATGTAGGTATTTATAGCTTTAAGTTAGCCTTCATTACCACTTTACTAGTATTCTTTATATATTTTGCTATGTTGTGTTTTCATTTTTATTCATCTGAAAGTATTTTTAGACTTCTCTATGATGGCTGAAACCCAGTAGAGTCTTGCATTTGAACCTTAGCAACAAAGATGAATATAAAGTCCTTTGTGCTTAGTGAATATACTTGGCATATTTCAGTTCCTTCAAATGTATTAAGGGTTTTTCTGTTGTTGTGGTTTAATGGTATAGTATATGGTGTGGGCACTTATATGTATTCTGGTATTTAGGAGTGGAATATTCTATAGATATCTTCTGACATGGCTAGTTTGTAGTGGTATTCAAGTGAGATTTTTGTTCTATTACTGAGTGTGTTATTGTGTCTTCATGTTGAACTCTATAGTAGTCATAAATATATGAGAGAAAGTTTGTTGTTTATGTTCTATTTGAATTCATAAATGTATATTTTATAATTATTTTACTTTCCTGTACTCCTTTTTTAAATCAAACACTTCTGAGGAACTGGGAAGACAGTTGATTCTTACCAGCATGAGGACCTACCTGCCTTTAATCCACAGAACCCATATAACAAGCAAGGTATGCATTGATATGTAATCCTAGCACTGGAGAGGTGGAGACGGGATACTGGGATAGTACCTGGGCCTCCTTGGCTAGCGGATCTAAATTAATCAGTGAGTTCCAGGGTAAGTAACAGACCTTGTCTCCAAAAACAAGGTGGGCAGCAAATGAGGAATGACATCTGAGGTGGACCTCTGTCTTCCACAGCATGCATATACACATGGACATGCACCTGTTATGTGTACACATCTACACACACACACACACACACACACACACACACACACACAATTTACTGAATAGATCATTTGAATTTCCTTCATATACCTGGCCTTAACACACAGTAGACACAGCAGTCATTTCATACTGAGTATAAATATGCAACGAAAAAAGAAACAGCAACATTTTTAGTACAAAACATGTCATAGAGTGGAATCAAGTGTCCAAAGAAAATGTTGTAAAATGGACACTCTGACTATTGGAGAAATTTATCCTGTAAATGAGGATAACCACTAAAAAATTTTAAGAATGTGTGTGTGTTTCTCATCATAGACTGCCAAAATGTCAAGCCTATAAGAGGAATGATAAAACATACCTAATTTGCTGGGATATGAAAATGAATTTTCTAATACTTATGAAGACAACTGCACAATCTAACAAAGCTAGAGACATGCATTCTATAATTTCGTATTTACTTCTGTTATTTTTTACACTCTTAAGCATACAAGAACAAGAATATTTACTACAGAATTGAAAAACTAGAAACAGTGTATGTTATCAACAAGGAAAAATGAAAATATGTCACAGTAATGCATTAATGTTTCTACCATTCAATTTTGTAATAAATAAATCTGTGTGTCTCATCATCAATAAAATTCAAAAACAGAAATTCCCAAAGCAGGCAGCTTACTGCAGATCCCAATTGCAAACTAATTTCATATAAAGCTAATCATGTTGTATTTTGTGTACAAATACACAGAAACCTGAACAAAGAACAGACTCACAGGTAACAATAACACAAAATTTATAACAACTGCTACTTTTGAGCAAAAGATGATTAAAAACCAATAATGAAACTAGGAACAGGGTCCTCAATCTTTAATTTAAAATCTGTAGGTATGAAGCCAAGAATACAAAGCACTAAGACCTGATCAAGCTGGATAATAGGCATGGGGAAGTCCACTACATTTCCCTCTCATTTTCCATGAAGATTACTGATGGCAGAATGGATAATAGAACGTGGTGGAAGAGAAAAAAAAAAGGGGGGGGGGAACAGAGGGGAAGGGAGGGAGGGAAGGAGGGAGAAAGAAAGACAACTAGAAACAAGGAGTGCAATCTAAATCCTTTAAAGAAATCAATGAGAAGCAATGCAAATGAATGGAAGAGGAGGAGGCATGAGACAAGGGTGGCCTGCAGACACTTGGAAAATTAAACCAGCAAAATCAGGGTACAGAGCAGTCACAAGAAGCACAATGGAAACATTCTGGGCTCCACCTGATGCTTCTTGAATATTAGAAGGCAAAAAAGGATTTTCCAGCAGAGATCCTATATGGAAGACTCTGTTCAGTGTTCCAGAGGAAAGGTACAAAACAGACAAATACAGCAAAGTCAATGGCAGAACAGGCTTTCAATAAGGCATCCAATCAAATACGAATCCAAAAATGCAGAAACATTTATTCAAGCATTCAAAGCCTCAGTTTCCATGTTCATAAAATAGAAACTGTTAATGAAATAACTATTTTCATACTGGTTTTATGAGAATCAATTAGATAATACTTGTCAGGTTCTCAGCAAAGAATCTAACAGAGACTGTTTACTAAATGACCAATGTGATTTATAGCTCACCACATTTCCCACTTACAGGACACAGTTATAACACATGTCTTTTATGACTCTTTATGGAATCCACCTTGGTATCTAAACTATTATATATTATGTGGGGGTTTTTTTGTTTTTTGCTTTTTCGAGACAGGGTTTCTCTGTGTAGCCCTGGCTATCCCGGAACTCACTCTGTAGACCAGGCTGGCCTTGAACTCAGAAATCCGCCTGCCTCTGCCTCCCAAGCACTGAGATTAAAGGCGTGCGCCACCACTGCCCAGCTATTATGTTTTATATATTTTATATATTTATAATATTATATATTATATTTTACATTTTGTGCAAGTTTTTAGAAAATGGTCAACATCCAAATTGGAAAGACTGCTCAGTGGCCAAATAAAATGTCATATATATTCAAGCAAGAAAGTATGAAATTGTATCACTTCTTTTAAAGGTAAAGAAAATTTTACCTGAAACTTTATCCCTGCCCCCCCCCAAAAAAAATCAGTCTTTTTTTCTTTCTCTGCCCGTATCTTCCACCCTACTCCCCCCCCACTCCCTTTCTGCCCTTGTCCCCGTTTTTCAGTACTGTGGATTGAACCTAGTACCTTATGTATAGTAATCAAGTGCTCTACTCCCATACCATGATCCTAACCTCATAAAACATAGTCTTAAAATCAAATAATGGTTTGCAAGTAGTAAAAATAATTCCATAGTATTTGCATATAACCTACACACATCTTCCCCTGACATTTTAAGTCATCTCTAGATTCCATACAATATGTACAAGTGTTATCATAATTTCTACATGGCTGGGCAGTAGTGGCGCACGCCTTTAATCCCAGCACTTGGGAGGCAGAGGCAGGCGAATTTCTGAGTTCGAGGCCAGCCTGGTCTACAGAGTGAGTTCCAGGACAGCCAAGGCTAACAGAGAAACCCTGTCTCGAAAAACAAAAAAAAAAAATAATAATAATAATTCCTACATATTTTTAGGGGATGTTGACAAGGGAAAAGTTAAAACATGTTTAATACAAATGAAATGTTTTCAATGCACGGTTGGTTGAACCCATAGATGTAGAATGCATAAATACAGAAGCATGTGCATGCTCCAAAGTATTCCCTTAGGACTCACATAAACACCCTCAATAATCTTTTATTATGACTCTAAATCAATTTATCTAAAACTTGCCAATGCTAACCTTTCAATTATCGCATTACAAGTACTCCAGCATCACAGTGATGTAGCTGCTGTCTGTTTAGTATATATCTAAATTCAGCTAGTCCACATGACTTAGCACATAAGAATACCACGGAATGAATGAAATATACTAGAAATCACTTAAATGTCCACCCTTCCAAACCTCAGAACTATTAAAACAAAAAATCTTGTTTCCAATTGTGAAATGTAAAAAAACATTATCTATTAAGTTGCATTGTAAAATCCAAAGTATTTAAATTACTATCTGAATAAAAATATTATTCCTTTAGAGAAAATGATAAATGTACATTTGAAACAAGTAAATTAATTTTGCATTGTGTTTCAGTATCAATTCAACAGATGAATTTAGTTATCAATTATATGTCTGTGGTAAAGAGACAATATTTATCACTCAACTCCCACCTGTTATGTGTCTATATTCATGCTTATTCCCAATAACACACTAAGGCTTTCTGATAGTACAAACCTACCTTTGAGGTTCTCTGAAGCTGATCGCCAACATAAGTTTTACGAAACTGATCCAAAAACCAGAGAACTGCAAGTTCTATTTTCTCATTGGTGCGGCGAGGCAATCTGGTATCCATTAAAGATATAAGCTGAAAAACACTTTCCATGAAGAAAAAAGAAAGCTTAGTATAAATTTTCAGAGGAATAATATGCAGGTATTTATTACAAACATATAATCACTCAAAAAGTAATAAAATACAAAAGCACATAACCATCTGAAATCCTACCTTTGTAAGGCTCAATTGGTCTAGTTTCTCCCAGTCTTTACATATAACCCTCCTATAAGTGACAATATACATACTACTCTACTAAAGGTTATATATAGATATATAACATATATGTATAAATCTATAATATGCAGATATAAAAGTAAATATTCTTTTATTTTTAGTAAATAGATATTAATGATCTTCACTTGTATTTATAAATGTTTCAAAATCACGATTCAATTTTTTAAAATTCAGAACCATATCTATTAAGGTTCTTAGTACATTCAGTACACTATTAATGAATCATTAAATTTTTACCTAAAACATACAAAAATATTGAAAATTTTTAAAAGAAAATCAAACTGTGTGTAGACAGAAAATTTGACTGGAGGCTGAACCTAGGTCTCTATAGCATTCTACAATTTATATTCCTTATTTTGTGCTTTTGAAACAGGGTCTCACTAAGTTGCCCAAACTGGTTTGAATTCATTCTGTAGCCCAGGCAGACCTGGAACTTGTGATCTTCCTGAGTAACAGGAAAGCATTACTGGGATACTTCAACCATATTCAATATCACACTATTATTAACTATTATTATTTGTTACAAATGATACATTTTCAATTTAATATTATTAAAAATTGTTATTATTAGCAAATTATAAGATAAAAGTAAGTTTCTTAACTTTTATTTCTATATAATACATAATTCTCAGCCTTATATTTTCATTGAAGACATCCTTCAACATTTTTATGAGATCTTCCTAGTAGGTGATTGCTAAGTTCCTTGCATTAACAAAATCAATATATTGTACCTCGGCTTCCTTGTCTGGCCTCAATAGGAGAGGAAGCACCTAGCCTTGCAGAGACTTGAAGTGCCAGGGTTAGGGGATGGGGGTGGGTGGGAGCACCCACTCAGAGGAGGAGACAGGGAAGAGGAGAAGGATTGTGGGAGGGGTGACAGGGAGGAGGGCAGAGAACAGGATGTAAAGTATGAATAAGTAAAAAGAAATTAAATTAAAATTTTAAAAAAAGAAAGAAAAAAGGTGGTGATGGGGAAGGAACAGGAAGGATCAGGTGTGGGAAGCACAGAGGAAGAGAGAACTGTGAAAGAAAACTGGAGCCAATATGTAGGAGAGGATGGCCGGGCATAGGTGGGAGAGGAGTTTCTTGGTCCCATAAAAAATGAACAAAGAGTGGCAGGGGAGAATGTGAGAGTGGGGAGGGGGTAGTGGGGGGGGTAGGAGTGGGCACTGCCTCATAAAGGCATGAGGAGGGGGGATGGGATAGGAGGTTTCTGGGTGGTGGGAGGAAGTGGGGTAAGGGGATAAAATCTGAAAGGTAAATATAATACCCAATTTTTTTAAAAAAAAAAGATGAAAAAAGAAAGAAAAAAGAAAACTAGGAAATTTAATAACACGAAAAAAAGGATTTAGAAATTTAGGAGGCAGTTTATGTTAATGGAAACAGCATCATAGAAACTGGAAAATCACACCCTCATAGAAGCACAAGGAGGGGAGATGGGATAAGGGGTTCCTGGGTGGTGGGGAGAATGGGATAAGGGGATAAAATTTGAAATGTAAATATTACAACCAATTTTAAAAGGGGGGGGGGGAAGAAAAGTTGTTAGAATCAACAGCTTTTAAAAAATGTCAGCCCTCTAGGAAAAAAAATTTTTTTTTTCTTGATACTAATACTTGTTCTGAGAATTGTATATTGCAGAATACACAGCCTTGGTGTATCTACTCATCAAGCAAACTTAGCAGACCTGCCCAAACCTCCGATGTCCTGGAATTCCATCTGGATGCAGTAAAGACACAGCGTCAGAGGCTTATCAATTTACTCTTCCCCACACCCCTCTTCTAATATCTCAACGCCCATAATCAGCTTGAAAAAGTTAAAGAGTCAGTGCCCCTATTCCCTGGGCTTGGGGACTAAGGTGATTAATATTGGTCTGTCTTTCTAGGGAAGAGTAGTGGTTTTGTTGGAACAGGGAGGATTAGCTAAGACTTATTGCATAGCCATATCCTATTGGTAGAAATCTGTATAATTAATATCAAGATGAAGTTATAATTTTTTAAATGGTACAAAATTTACTTTGATTTCAAATTGAAGGTTTTCATTGGTACGAGCTTCTTATTGATATAAAAGGGAGATGAATATTGATACTCTCATGGGCATTGTGCCTGTATAACACATTTAGGAATACAAGACTTAGACCCAGTCCTTCTTTAACTTTTTAAACTGATTTGGGATGGTTAGCCTATGAATTAAGGGCCTATAGCAAATTCATGGCTTTGAGTTTATTGTTAGGGTGTTTTCCATATTTTATTTAGAAATAGCTGAGAGGAGTTAACAGACAACAGTCCAGATTACCTTACATGGATAGTTGGTTTTCAAAATGTCAGAAGTCCATAGAATTGACGTTACAAATATTTCTATATTAATGTTCATTTTGATTAGAGACCTGTCTTCTCCTGACAGCTTCCTGTCTTGGATTCTAAGAAGAAATTGCGCATCCTTAGAGTTACTCCAGTTGTGTGGTGACAACCACTAGGCAAGAATTGCCTCTTTTCATCTACAGACAAATTACTGTCCAGAAAAGGACACACTTGCAGAATAGTCGACTGATTATATCTGCCTAGACAGAGTAATCAGCCCTTAATAATTCTGCATCACTAAGGTCTGTCAGATGATTCTGGGCCAGAAGGCTAAAGATTTGATGCTTCAACATTCGGTAGTATAGGGGCTTTTCAGGTGTTCAGCGGTCTCTATAAATTGGCTAAGTTTTAGAAGCTATGCTTAGTGCTTCCCAAAATTTCAGTTAACTCAGTCATTCTGGATTTCTGACAGGGTTGAAGACCTATAGCCTCATAGCCAATCCTGGCTATTTACTTTAAGAGAAAAGATCTGAGTGGATGGTTTTCAGCTGACATTCATTCTAAAGCCAAGAAAAAAGCCAGGCTCAAAACTAAGTGTTTCAGTTAGGAGAGATGACAGAGGTTCTGGTTAATCAACAAAATAATGGACTGGGTATTAGGACTATCTTGTACCTCACTGGTACAATTAGGAATAATTATGCTCTAATTGTATTTTGAGACAAAAGTTTTATTTTAACAGGAAAGGTGATATGTAGGAGAAGCTAAGGGGGAAGGAGTACCGAGAAGAAGAGATGGAGTAAGGAGAGGAGAAGATGGAGACGAGAAGCTAGGTGATGGGGGGGAGGGGCATGGAGGCAGATGTTCACGTGTCTCCACCAGTCAAAGATGGTTTATATATCTAGGTTGGGTACTGGGTTACACTTCTGATTGAGCATTACCAAAGTTATAAAGCCTTTGATTAACATTTTAAAAAAATTGTATAAAAGCAAAAAGGAAAAGGGGGTATGGGATAGGGGTTTTCTAGGGAGGGGAAATGGGGAAAGGGGATGGCATCTGAAATGTAAATAAAGTATTAAAAAAAAAAAAGAAAAGAATACTGGAGTCAGTGGGGAGTTGGGGACAACTCTAGGACAAGCTAGAACCCCAGGGCAATAGAAACTCCCAGGAATCTATGAGGGTGACCCTAGCTAAGACTCCTAGCAATGAGGGATATGGAATCTGAAACAGCCATCCACTGTAACTAGAAAAGACTTCCAATGGAGGGATTGGGACATCGACACATGCACAAAACCTTCGACAAAAAAATCTGTCCTGCCTACAAGATGTGCAGGAGTAAAGATGGAGCAGAAATTGAGAGAAGGGACAACCAAAGACTGGCCCAATTTAAGACTCATGTCATGAGAGTGCCCACCCCTGACACTACTGATGAGATTCTGCTATACTTGCAGACAGAAGCCTAGCATAACTGTCATCACAGAGGCTTCACCCGGGCAACTGGTGGAAACTGATGCAGAGACTCACAGCCAAACATTAGGTGGAACTCAGGGAATCCTGTGGAAGAGGGGGAGGAGGGCTCGAAGGAGCCACAGAGATGTTGGTCTTCATGTGGGACACCTAACAAATGGAGCAGAGGCTGTCTCTGACTCTGCTACCTGCCTTTGGACCCCTTTCTCTTAATTGGACTGTCTAGGCTCAATAGGAGAAGTTGTTCCTAGTCCTACTGCAACTTTGATATGCCAAGGTGGGCAATCCATGGCAGGCCTCTTCTTCTATGAGGAGAAAGGAAGGGGAAATGGAAGAAGGAAAGTAAGAGGGGACACTGGGGGAGGGGAGGGAGGGGAAGCTGTAATCACTATGTAAAGTAAATAAATTAATAAAAAATGATGAGCAATAAAGACTTTAGCTTAGAAGAGAACTACATTCCAAGAAAGCGTTACCAGTACTAAGAACCTGCCAATAATTTCAAATGGGCTAATGGACAGCCTCCAATGACTGTATAAAACCATAATAAATCATCATATATTAACTAATATAAAAATTTTTAGAAAACTAGGAGAAAAGATTATACAGTTACTCTGTAAATGATTTCCTAACATCAATGAGGAGAGGAGGATGAAACTGAGAAGAAAAAGCTGGAAGTGTTTCCACTAATAAGTGCTAACCCGCGGGACTGCCAGAGAGGAACTGGACAACAAGACATGCTGGGAAGGGCAGCTGCCTGCCTGCTCTGAATGCCAGTGTACTCTATACCCCTAAACTTCCCTCAACGTGGGGAAGCCTTTTCTGTGTGGCCAAGTGGACTATAGTCACTCTGTATGACTAAGGAAGACCCTTAGGAAAATACACTGCTGAGTCCTCAGGGAAGCCACTCTGACATCTACCATCTGGTTCTTTTGAATTAGAGTGTGCTGACCACAGCATCAGAGGCTCAAGCAAAGCTAAAGTAGTTCCAGAGGGCAGCTCACCAGGAGCACCAGATAATTCCAGTAACACAGGGTCTGATGTGCCTCTCATAGGAGAGACGTACAGCGAAGAGGTACAAAGCACAGACAACCGGAGTTTAGGACAGATGGAGACTGCAGATCTGTAAGGAGGAAATGCGACGTGAACAAGAAGAAATTTTGTAGTGACAGCGCAATGGATTTAAGAAAACCTGACCTATGAGATAGACATACAGTTGGGACATGTAACTATGGGAGTGCTACACACATAAACACAAGTCCTATTCACGCTAGAATCCACCACTATAAAGCCAGGTAAGAACCTTGGGATTTGGTGCCACCAACTGAACGAAGATCCATATTGCTGCAATGGAAGGAATGGGGGCAGTAGGTGAACTCCTCCTGCACTAGAACATGAAGCTCTGTGAGCAGAATTTGCTACAAACATCAATAACAAAAAAGCTGCAGAGACTAGTGTCCCAGAGCCCTTAAAAGGACCTTTTAGAACTAACCAGAATTCTACTGCTCTAAGGAAGTATTCTGGAAGCAAAGGGAAGAGTCAAACTTAACAGTGTGATCTCTGGATATATGGGTATAGAATAATTTGGGGGAGGGGTACATCCTTACAGTCTTAAGTGGGATTAAGGAGCTAAGAAACCATAGCAAAGTAGGTTCAGTTCATTGCATTACTCTTGATAATTTTTTGTCTACCCTATTTTATTTTCTTATCCTTACACTCCTCAATCCCAGAGACACCACACACACCACAGAAACTTAAACACTGCCCAGTGCCCAGAGCTCTTCTTCCATTTACTGGTGTACTGATTTACTCAGTGAGCAGTCGAACCAGAAACCAGAGGCTGTCATTATACTCAGCTGAGAAACTGAGCCACAAGCATTCAGGGTTTCCTGTTTTGCTTTGTTTTATCCTTATGCTCAGGTTTGGAATGAGAGCAAAAGCACTGTGAGAACTGATTTCAAGTTTATAAACAAATTTATCACCAAGATGAGTCACAAAAACAGAAATACAAACAGTAAGAGCTGACAAACATGGCCTCTTCTTTTCTCACCCATTTTCCATCATTCTTAATTCTCTGAAAAACTGCAATTTATCACAACATCCTAATAAAATATCAGCTCAAAAATTCCACTTAACCCTATTTCATAGGCGATGCAAGCTAGTTAAAAGATAAGTCTTCTTTCAAGTTAAATACTTTTGTTGTTTAAAGAAAAAAATGAATGTTCTTCAAATGTGCAGGTAAATATCTGCTTTCTGTCCTATTACATATTTTTTTCTAGAAATAGTGCCAGTATATACTTTTTGGATAATGATGAAAACTTTTAAAATATCAAACTAACAAAAGCAGAAGCACCTAATTTCTACTTCATATAATATATAATATTGGTTTAAAAATGACACAGGGCTTATTTTTCATGTGCTTAAAAGTTATATAAGCATTTAATAAAGACCCTAACCACTTACTACTCACATTTTCAAGTAACTTAATTTGGTACAAGAAATAATGAGTCTTGGTAAAACTAAGGAATATTTTTATATATTCAGGTTAAAAGTTTTATCTTTTAAAAATTTTAATTAAGATATAATTATAGGTTCAAATGTTATTAAAAGGATAATACACAGGATGAAAGGATATGTCATGAGAAAATTCTATTCACAATTACAACATATTATCAAAACTTTCAGAACCCATTTAAGGACAGTGAGATGGCTGGTGGGGAAAGAGAGTTCGTGTGCAAAAAGAGGGCTAGAGTTCACATCCCCAGCAAACACATAAAAGTCAGGGATGGCCACATGAGCCTGTTAGCCTCAGTGCTGCAGGGTAAAGACTAGCACATCCCAGAAGCTTGTGGATCAGCTAGAGATCAAACACTGAGCCTCAGGTTCAAGGAGAGACCATCTCAAAAACAAGGTGTCATATAGTAGAACACTCCCAACCTCCTTCTCTGGTCTGATAAGTATGCACACTCACACACACACAACTGCCCATATATTACTCACCCATCCCAACACACTTCCCCACTCCTCTACACATACAAAGAATAATGATATTGTAACAACAGATTTCTGGATCAATGGAAACATAAGAAAATCTATTAAAAGACATTAGGAATTCTGTGGAAGATATGTGGCATTATAAGCCATTACAAGATAGAGTTGGCCTTAGTTAACAATTTGAATAGTAAAATATTGAAAACTTTAATATAAACTTAATTATTATTAGTAAGTTTTAAAAGATAATCACAAAAGAAAGTGAGATAGGAATCAAAGAGATGACGTAGTAAACAAAGGGCTTGTCGTGCAAACAGCAAGACTGGATTTGGAATTTCCAGAACCCACAAAACAAGGTGGGCAGGTGGAGAGACCAGTTGTCATCCACACACACAGGATGCACAAACAGGAGATACCTGTGGCAAACTGGCTAGCTAGAAAGCTAAAAAATTGGTGACAGATTTTGCTGCAGTGAATAACTGGAGAGTGATCAAGTATCTGATGTCAACTTTGGGCCTCCTCAAGCACACGTTACACATGACCCACACACGTGTGCATCCACCCAGAAGAATAAGCACACACAGTACATACACTACAAATGCAAAAACAAGTAGTTGATGTATAAATATCAGTGATAAAAAGTAAAATCATAAAAACTGCAAAGAATGCTGGATGGTATAGAGAACCAAAGAAATACAAATTAGCACAAGCCTTACATCACCTTATCAAAAATAATCCTATTATATAGTATTCAGCAGAAGAGAAATGGTGACACCCCCAGACTTAGGGTTTAGAAGAAATTGGTACATTTGTATACTATATATCAAGTATTTGAAACACTAAGTATTTCAAATCTCCAAGCTTTTTAGATTTTGGTATATTTGCTAGTTGTGTTAGAATTCAGTTTCAGATTTTAAAGAAATATGAATTTCAGGTTTTCAGATTAAGAGTGCTAAACATGTATAACTCTTCCAGAAGCCAACTGATGATGTCTACTGTGATTCTTTTAAATGCTGCAGAAACCCTGATGATCTACTCAACTGTAAGAAATTAATTTGAGAGCTGGAGAGATGGCTCAGTGGTTAAGAGCATTGGCTGTTTTTCCAGAGGTCCCAAGTTCAATTCCCAGCAACCACATGGTAGCTCACAACCATCTGTAATGAGGTCTGATGCCCCCTTCTGGTGTGTCTGAAGACAGCAACAGTGAACTCACATATGAAACATTACTTTAATGAAATTCTCTTGGATCTTTAAAAAACAATGTTTATTTGGAGGCAATCTATAGTAAAGAAAAACTAAAAACCTAAAATTTGAAAATCAAATTTAAACTACAGTAGAGTCTAGAAAAATTTAACTTTCAGGTTAAATGTTCACAAAACTGTATTTATTTTAAATGAGTATGTGTGAGTAATGCATTACCAGGCACTTTTCTAAGCATTTAAAAAATAATTCATTTGAATCTTTAAACAGCCCCCAAATAGATACTATTTCCATTTTTCTCGTTACAAAACAATGTTGTAACAATGTCTGCTTGTAAAAAGGTACACATAGTGTATACATGTGTATACACTACACACATGTACACATGTACACATGCACACGTAGTGTATACATGTGTAGTGGATACACGTGTAGTGGATACATGCTTCTACATTCACCATACTCAAAGGTCTTTAAAACTAACAGCAGTACTCTGAAAATTCCTATGGTATTTATTTTCATTAAGTTTAAATCTTCACCAAAATGAGATGAAACAAAAACCATGCATGAGTGTGCAAAAAATATGCTATTTAGTCAAGATCTGTGGAAAGGCAAGCTATTCACAATATTCACACACGAGAATTTCCCTCAGTTTAAGAAGGTGTGAAGAGACACTTGATAGCTTATTAAGGTTGTGATCACTAGAACTAGGGGGTGAATACCAAGTAAATCTGAGTCTATTTGTTGAAGAATCAAATTCTAATCACTTAATCTCTGTGCACGAATTTTCTTATGGGTAAAAAGGGTACTAATATCCAAAGGCCAAGTGCCTTTTTACACTTGGCCATATAAAGTTAAAACAAAGGCTAAAGTTCTTTCAGCTGTGGAGTAAGTAGTTGTTACTCACCGGCAGGATAGTTCTCCATCCATGGCATCATGCTCATCCGTGCTGGTGTATGTTAATCTCCCTCCTACAACTGTGCCAACCAAGTAGATGAGCCATGCAAGACGTCCTTACAACAAAGGAAGAAAGACAGTGAGAAGGAATTGATGGAAATAAGCTTGTTTTTCAGAAAATATCTAAATCAGCAAAATCATCTATTTTTTTTAAACAAATGATCAACTATTATAAAAGTCAGTTTTCAATAGACAGTAGAGCATTGGGTTTCACATTTATCAAGGCAGTGATACTAACAGGTATTCCAGTAAAGAACAAAAAAGGACTTATAAATGTCAGTCCCACCAATCTGTTTCAATTTTAAGCGAGTTCCTTACTTACCTCTGTAAGCCTTAAGGTTTTCATTTGCAAATGGGGAAAAATAAGACATGATTAAAATAACTTAACAGATCTGGGCATGGTGATACACGCCTTTAATCCCAGCTAGAGGGAGGCAAAGACAGGTGGATCTTTGAATTGAGGACAGCCTAGTCTACTTAGTAAGTTCCAGCAGAACTCCCTAATACAGAACCAGTCTCAAAAGCAAACAAACAAACAAAAAAAACTTGATAATAAGATCCTAATTGTATTGTTTATAGCCAGTTCTGTTACTCAGTCAAAGGACTGCAATTGTGGTCACAGTGGTGCATGAAGGGTAATCAGTACTCTGAGGGGGAGCTAAAGTGGGAGGATAGCAAGATCTCTATCAATCCCAAGCTAGCCTGGGTTAAACAATGACATTCTGCCCACCACCACCCCTTAAAAATCACTAAAATGTATCCTTGTGGGCTGAGTCTGATAGTATACACCTGTATTGACAGGACTTGGAAGCCTGAGGCAGAAGAATGGCAAGTTTGAGGTCAGGCTGCACTCCACAGAGAATTCTAGGCCATACTCAAGAATTCTTGAGTATGTATCAAGACTTACAAACAACAATGACCATTTGTTCTGAATGGTCAATTTCCTGAAGGTGTGCGTCTATTTTCATTTCGGAACTCCTTCTGCTTGTAACATTATAGATGATAATGAATTTACTCTTTAGACTTTTTCATATTTTAAAATCCACAAGTTTTGCTATGCAATTCACTGATTACTGAGTTACCTTCATGGGTAAAAATGTCAAAGGATTACACAGATTTAAGTAATAAAACAAAGCCAGGGACTTCACTTAGGAACGTGCTTGCTTCCTAAGCAGGGAAACCTGAGTGGCTTCAGGCCTCACGTAAGATAAGCGGGATGTGGTGGCACACACTCATGATCCCAGCATCGGAAAGCAGAGACAGGCAGACTGCTGGGCTCCCAGGTGAGCCACAGTCTAGCCTACTGGTAAGTTGCCGACTGGCTACTCAATGACCATGATCCAAAAGACAGCAAGCAGCACAGAAGGAACAACATCTGAGGTTGGTCTATGTTTTCCAAATAAACGTGTACACATGTACATGTACACAAATGAACCCAGAGAGAAAGGCAGAGAGAGACAGAGCCCACCCCAATGGAAATATCTATAGTTTTCACAAATTTTACTTTAGAGAAGCCAGAATTAGTAACTGTAGGGACAGAGTTCTTAGCTAAATGATTTTTAAAGAGTATGATGTTAGATCTCCAATTTATCAATAGAAGGATGAGATTCTCTAACACTTCTGAGACTTGAAGGAAAATGTCATTTCACAGAGAAATTTTGTGTCATTATTAAAAACTGATTTTTCAAAGACAAGCAAACTATTTCAGAATTCCAAAATTATGTTTGTTTTATTGAGAAATTTTGGTGGACAGAGTAACGGCTCAATGGTACGGCATCCACGCGGCGGCCACAACTCTATTACTCCAGTTCCAGGGCATGCGATGCCTACTTCTGATCACCATAGGCACCAGGCAAGCACATGATGCAAATTCATATATGCAGGCAAAATACTCATATATATAAAAGCAAATCTTTAAAAAATAAGAATCTCTCCATGTGACCTTTGTTGTTGTTTAAATATACTGAATAATTCAGAAAAAGCCTGTGCTTGTTAAAGGACTTGAGAACAAAGACATTTTCAACAATACTTTCCCTGCAGATGTCGGCAGTCATGATTATAAATATCGCACAATCAGCAAACCACTCCCTGCTAACAGCAGGGGATCTGCAACCTGTTTCAATGACAAAAACCCCATAAACAAGAAATATATTCTGGCAAATACACACCCTCTTTTGTCTATCATAGAACCCTGAACAACTCAGAAACTGTCAATTTTGAAGTGTATCCATTAGCAACATGAAACAACTAAAAGTGAAGATCTAATGTGATCAAACACTCACAAAACAAGTTCCACAGCGTGTATTAATAAAATCCTGGCACAAAGCTCATGTAAGAAGTGGAGTTAACGTTTATGCTTCAAACACGCTGCCAGCTCAATAGAAAAGCCTAGACAATATACAGTTTCCCATGGTAGGCATGCCTATGGTTAGCATAGCTTCGTCTACCAAACCGTTGAGTCTTGCAACTTGAACATGGAATGGATTAAGTGCTCATAATCCTCATTTCCACTTCTAGAATATTTTCTTAATCATAAGGTACTCATCTTTACCCTCACATCATCGAATTATGAACTCTC
The DNA here is from genome assembly GCF_011762505.2 of Arvicanthis niloticus. Taxonomy (NCBI): domain Eukaryota; kingdom Metazoa; phylum Chordata; class Mammalia; order Rodentia; family Muridae; genus Arvicanthis; species Arvicanthis niloticus. Next base: position 86,246,956 of record NC_047663.1, on the reverse strand, counting down.
TGTGGATGCTCACAGAGATGTATCTACTCACCTGTAGATTTTTTGACTTATTTTAAAAACCAGACACTGGCTCAACTGCTAGTTTCTCCAATAGTATTTTATCATAGTAGTTGCCAATTTCAATATCTATAAAAATAAATCTTACAGCCCTGACAATGCTGTGTTCTAGGGGACTTCTAACCCATGGATCTATTATATTTTAACATATTTGCTGAAGTAAAAACTCATATGCCATAGAACTCACTTAAAAACACATAAGCCACTCTTCTGAATAAATTCACAGGTTTACAGAGCAATTTTTTTTTTATATTTTCTTATTTCTAAATTTAAGTCTAACAAGGATGGAGTGTGCTAAGCTTAAACCTGAGAGAGTTAGGTATGGCAGTATCATTCTTCTCCTCCCCATCCTAACCTCAGCAACCATTTTGTGGCCCTGCCTTGGTCACTCTATATGAACAGAATCTCACAATGCTTCTTTGTGACTACATTTTTCATGTCACACAATGTCAAACTTGAGTTGTGCTGTGTATTTCACAGTTGACCCTTGCTATTGTTTGGAGAGGTTATATTTGATTATACTTCTTCACCTGCTAGATGCATCTTCATCTCCTGGCTATTACCAAATGTTATGATGGACATGGTATACACTGTGTAGACGCATGCCTTCACATCTCCACATACCTAGGAGTGGACTGCTATGCCACATGAGAAACTCTCACATTGCTTTCATCGAATGCACCGCTTGGCAATCCTACCAATGAAGCATAGAGTCCTATGTTCTCCACATGTTCTCATTAACACTTGTAATTATCTGCCGTTTTCTTCTCTTTATATGTATCCTGGCAGGCATGAGGTAGCAGCTTATTGTTATCTGAAGAGGCCTTCCCTTATGCCTTATGATGTTTAGCATAGTTTCTTGTGTTTACTGGCTACTTTTATGCCTTCTGCAGAGAAAAGTCTACTTAAGTCCTTGGGCTATTTTTAAGAGCTGTCACTATTACTGAGCTGTAAAAGTCCCTCATGTATTTTAGGTGTGAGTTCCTTGTCACATACCATTCTATGTTGCTGCCTTTCTGTAGGTTTTATTTTCACCTTCTTGACAGCTCTTCAATGAACAAAATTCTTACCCCACCTACTTAGCTATTCTTATTATTTTCAGTTTGGTGATATTTGATAAGAAAGAAATGCCTAACCCAAAATCATAAACATTTCTACCTATGTATCCTTCTGAGAGCTGCATGAGCTTCTATGTTTAGGACCACAAGCTCTAGCATAGGTACCAGCCTGACAAGGAAGATGAGCACAGGCAGCTCTAGCCTCAGCCCTCAGCTAACGACAATACCTCAAAAAGCCCAGAAACTGAGATTTTAAAAAACCACCATTAACTAAAAAATGACTAAGATTTGAGGACACAGGCCCCTCTGCTCTTTACTTTAGCACAGAATGATTTCTAACATGCGACACATTTTATGCAGCTGCTTGCTGGCTGGCTGCTAACGCCAGCAGACTGTATAGTGCATAACAACAGGCCCTTTTGTCTGTTAGGTTCTCTGCTCAACTCCAGAGTCTAAATCACAGCTTTGCCATGTTTTACTAGTTTAACATTACCAATGTGTTGATCTCTTAAAATACACTAAGAATAAACATAAACTGTAATTATATTTCTTTCTTTCTTTCTTTCTTTCTTTCTTTCTTTCTTTCTTTTTTTTTTTTTTTTGGTTTTTCGAGACAGGGTTTCTCTATGTAGCCCTGGCTATCCTGGAACTCAATCTGTAGACCAGGCTGGCCTCGAACTCAGAAATCCACCTGCCTCTGCCTCCCAAGTGCTGGGATTAAAGGCGTGCGCCACCACTGCCCAGCGTAATTATATTTCTATTCTTTAAGTTGTCCATTCTACATTAGATGTGCTACAACTAATTCTTATTTGTTGATTCTCTGATTTTTCAAATTTACCTTTTCATTAAAACTTATTTGTAACCCCAAATTGATAATCAAAATAATTCACATGTATGTGTCCAACATTAAAGGCTGAGTTATCTGGTGTACCTGATTCCAGCTCCTGGGTACACCAGAAGTAAGGGTCCTGGGGACCCTCTTACGTCAGCTCTAACCAGCATTCCCTTTACTCTCTTTATTGTTATCCCATTTATATGCCGTTAATGATTTCAACCTTTGAGATAGCCCAGTTGTGCTATACAGTGTTTCTGACTGGGGGAGGGAACATTCGTGCACTCAGAGTTTGAATGAGATGCCCCTGTGAAGAATTAGGAAGTGTGTCAATAGGGGTGGGTTTAAGGTTTCCAAAACCTCAGGTCATCCCAGTACTTTTTCTGCTTCTGTTTGTGAATGGGAATATGAGTTCCCAGCGGCAGCTCCAGGACAATGCTAAAAACATGTTGCCATGCTATAAACATGATAGTGATGAACTCCCAGCCCACTAGAACTGGAAGACCCAATTAAATGCTTCCTTCTTGAATGGCTGACCAGTGACCTACCCAAGTTGAGACCCATCCCATGGGCAGGCACCAATCCCTCACACTATTAATGATGGTATGTTGTGCTTACAGACAGAAGCCTAGCACAGCAGCACTCTGAGAGGCTGTACCCAGCAGCTGACTTGAGACACATGAAAATACCCACAGCCAAACCTTGGATGGAGGTCAGGGACCTCTATGGAAGAGTTAGTGGAAGGACTGGAGTCCCTGAAGATGATGGCAACCTCACAGAAAGACCAACAGTGTCAACTAACCTGGACCCCTGGGAGCTCCCAGAGATTAAGCTACCAACCAAAGAGCACACAGCAGCTGGTCCACGGCCCCAGGCACACATGCAGCAGAGGGCTGCTCTGTCTGGTCTTAGTGCAAGAGGATGAACCTAATCCTGCAGAGACTTGATGTGCGCTGGGGGGGTGGGGGTGGGGGTTATACATAGGGGAATCGCCCTCCAAGAGTCAAAGGGAGGGGAGAGCCCTATGAGAGGGAACTAAGAGTGGAGGGCAGCAACGTTTAGGATGTAAATCGTTTAGGATGTAAATACATAAATAGATTTTTAAAATTTTTTAAAATGCTTCCTTCTCTAAGTTGTCTTGGTCATGGAGTATTTTTTCACAGCAGTAGAGAAGTAACTAAGGCAGGTGCCTTCTGTACAACAAAGTCTGAGCTAGATGAGCTGTGCTTGGGTCTGAGTCCAATGTTAATGAACCAACAATACATTTAAATAAAGAGTCTTGGAAAAACTTACACATGAAACAATGGTTCTTGTCGACAGTGTGATGGAAATGTTATAATCCAATAATACCCATGGGAACAAGGATTTGATATTTGTGAATCTGCTGTTCTGATTATATAGACTATTATCAGCAAATCACAAGGATCAGCTGTATTTCCTAGACTCCTAGTCATCATGAGGCTCTCCACAGTGACTCTAACCAGCTACCAGACTAGCAGTTGCACTGTGTGTAAGTTATATTTGTCACTTCTAAAATAAATGTAATTCTGAAATACTACAAGCATAATTTTTATTGAATATAACATTTTACCTGCCCTAAGGGAGTCACTATTTTTTTAAATATTTTACTGTAAGTCAGGCATGACGGCACTTGACTATAGTCCCATCACTTGAGAGGACTGAGGCAGAAATACTGCCTGAGTTTAGGAACTGGATCAAGTTACACAGCAAGAGCCTGTGAACCCACCCCCTCCAAATAACACGGTTTCTCACAGCAAAACATATAATTTAAGAGTAATAATCACCAATCATCTCCCTTACATTTTATCACTTCAGATATTTAGATATTATTTAAATAATAATTACTGCTACTCTTTTAAACTCTCTGTTACTGAGCTGAGTCCCTATTCCTTGGGGAATGTAGGGTTGCTGATGTAGTGTGAGGTAAGTTTCACTACCTAACTCAAGCTGTCCTTGAGTACATTCCCTATATAGGCCAAGCTGTCCCCAAATTCAGTCTTCTCTTAATTTCCTCGGTCCTAGATTACAGGACTAAATAACATACTACACACTAATCCTGCTGCTTTAAAACTTACTAGGGAGGCTTCCTATTAACTGAACCATTTGCCACTTACTTCTTGTTTAAGAAACCTAATTTAAAACAGATAAAAGGTTTTTCCATTTATACAATTTTCATATTTCTCCATCAAATGATAAATGTTTATTTTAAAAAGCAGAAGTTGCTGAGAATGTGATACAGGCCTGTTAACTAAACAGGGAGACTTTATTTCAAGAGAAAGAGGCAGGGAGGGGAAAACTAGCATGCCAAGCATACCAACAGCCACCAAAAGCAAAGGCTAGCTTTCAAGTCTCATTTGTTCCATTAGGGATGTAGTGCTTCCTCTCCCTTCCTAAGCATGCTACTAATGCTCACACGTCAGCACTGCAGGCTCTCTCAGCCTGCTCTGGCTAGTCTTCTTATTATTGTTGAATAATGCCCCTTTAATAGTACTTCTGGATCATAGACACACACACACACACACACACACAACACCATAAAACTATACTCTTACATTTTTATTCTGTCTCCCTTCAGAAGCTAGACTAGAAAATGAAATTGCGTCTTATTTAAGAATTTTAAGTCGCTCCCACTCTGACAATGCTTTGCTATGGTAAAAGTTACATCAAACCCATCGCAGAATTTCCTTAATGCTGCTTGTATGATAAACAAGCAGACAAACAATGCCAGACTGAAAACAATTCTCAAAGAGGAGACATTCAAAAAGTACTGAGTACTGTCAAGATTTTGGAAGGTCTATCTCAATGTGTGATGGTCTGACGGAGCAAGAAGGACTCCATGTTCAAGAGCTGAATCTACTAACATGGTATTTTTAAGTCAGGATGATTTTTGTAATGCTATATAAAGAGCACTATTGTCTAATAGTAGACTAATGAAACTATACATAAGACATCTCAACATTCAAACAATTTAATTCTTTATAATCTCAAAATGACACCTTGGTTATCAAATAATACCACGTATAAGGAGCATGTGACAAAATTATAGGCACTTCACTACAATAATGGTACATTTAAATAGAAGTTCATTGGTACACTTTGAAACATTGGTCCTTTCCTTGATTGAGAAGGTCACAATCTCTAAGGTTTGGGAACTGAAGCAGAACCTTCTTCTCTTGGGAAGAAGCTGATCAAGCTGGAGGTGTTATTAGCAAGAAACAGTAACAAGCTATTGGTAAACTATCAGATACAATTCTGAGACTCAGCTAAAGGTGTAGTGGTATAATAATGAACATTCTCCCAAACTTCTATTTAAACTGCAACACTAAAAAGTCACACTGAGAAATCAATCAGGCATGGAAGCAAAAATATTGCATATCCTTACTTATATGCAGAATCAAATAAAAAAGTGTGATATACATAGACAAAAGTACATATCCATCAGAGGCAATAAAGGGGAAGAAGAAGGTCAAAGGGTACAAAGTGCAGTCATAGAGCAATTACACCTAAAGACTGAAGACACATGGGAACTACGGGGAAAAGAGCACAGCATAAACGAGTGTGCAGCACTCGGAGTTCTTGTCTCTTCTCCACAGGCACACAAACTAAGGCAGGGCGGGGTGGGCAGGGTGACAACAACCCTGACTACAGTACTCATTTCATTATGGAAATGTCTATCAAAACATCATGCTGTACACCTTAAGGACATACCAAAAAAATATAGTTTCATCCCTAAACAGCATCCAGACATTCAAAGAAGCATGTCAATAATACATCTAAACAAAGCTTAGAAGAAAGTATCTGATACACAAGATTCATATCTATAAATCTCTTAGAATCTCATTTTATAAGATTAAATTTCATTATAATTTCCCATTTTTCTCTTTATTCTGAAATATTCAAGGCACTTGTTTTAGCAGCTGTTCAAGCATAGAACATTTTTTCCTTAACAAAATAATTATTGCTGTAATAATCTGTAATTATGGTTTATAACTGCAATAATCCCAAAGAAATCAGTCATTACCATAGATCACAAGTAATCGTTAACTACTGTTAATGACCTATTTCTTAGGGATTATTGTTTTTGTAAACCATGACCATATCACCACAGATATGAGAGAGCAAGACAATATAATACAAATGAGATCATAATATAATAATAAACTTATTTTGTAACATTAAAAGCCATTAAGCATCTAAATTAAAGCACACATAACTAAAGCATATAATTTTCTTTGTTCAACATTAACTGAACTGTTGAGTCTGCACAAAAGAAATTGAATACTACTGCATACAATATACAAGCTAGAGCAATGCTGGGCATTCTTTGTAATATAGTAACAATTACTTTTGACTACATTATAGGCATCTTTAAAAGGTAGATAAATTTCATCTCACTGTCTTTTTGACTAGAAAGATGAAAAACATTTATTAAAATTTTTGCATGTGCCAGATAGACCTTTAAATATTATTATGTAAGAACTTTAAAGCATATTCAACTTTAAAAAGTTCTATTTGAATACATTAAGAATTGGGTATAACTTACTATAGTAAATATATATATGTAATATATATTTAATCACCACCAATAAGTTACTCATTTTCAGATAATCCTATCCAGGTCTTTGAATATCTATAGTTTCATTAAAATTTCCTTCTAGAGAAAGACAGGCTTTTGATTTTTTTAACCAACTCTCGCTACATTTAATGTATATATATACACACACACACACACACACACACACACACACAATCTCCCATAGAACATGTGTGGAAGTCAGAATATAATTTGCAGGAATCCTTCTCTCCTTTCTCCATTTGAGTTCTTTAAATCATCAGACTTAGTGGCAAGAACCTTTACCTGCTGAGCCATATCTTCCTAACCCCACCACTTGCTACATTTTAATTAATAGTTGATATTCATACAAAACCATATGTAATACACGTAAACTGTGGAGCAGGAACAGTATCACAGACACTTGACCAAGGTAGAAATCAGAACACAGAGAGCACCCTAATAATATTCCACTTCACAAAGAATTAACTTCATTAGAGAATATTTTTGAACAGAAAAAAAAATCAAGATTTGTGTGATAAAAGCTATGTCTAATTTTTTAAAAAGACAAGAGCAAAATAGAAATGAAAGCCTAGAGTCTGGAACACAACTAGAAAAGTATCAAAACAAAACAATAATAGACCCTAAAATAGAAATAATAGAAAATAAAGCAGCAATTTAAAAATCCAACCAAACTATAATTTGGTTCTCTAAAATGATCAACAAAACTAGTTGGATCAATTAAAGAAAAAAGTTTGAAAAGTCAGTATCAAAAATGAAATAAAGTGTACCACTCCAAATTCTATAGATATGATAAAACAATAATGGAATATTAGGAATAACTTTCTGCCAATCCATTTTAATACAGTACAAATTTCCATTAAAAAAAAAATAGGATTGGATGTGTTCAGGGTGGTATGGCTGTAGGATGCCCCACCATGCTACAGGGGCATGTGATGTGTTCCATTATGTTCATGGTGGCCTTGTTTGTGATAGCCAAAAGCTAGAAACAACCCAAATGTCCCACAACAGAAGAATGGATACAGAAAATGTAGTTCATTTACACAATGGGATACTACTCAGCTATTAGGAATGAGGACATTTTTTGCAGGCAACTGGAACTAGACAATATCATCCTGAGTGAGGTAACTCAGACCCAAAAGGACATGAATGGTATATATGCACTAATAAGTGAATATTACCAAAAAAAAAAAAAAAAAAGACAGAATACCCAAGATACAGCCCACAGAACTCAAAAGGTCAACAAGCTGAAGGGCCCAAGTGAGGATGCTTCAGTCCCACTTGGGAGAGAGAAGAAAGCAACCACAAGGGAGGAGGGAGGGAGGAGGGAGGGAGGAGGGACCTGGGAGGGAAAGGGGATGGGGGTAAGGGGGAACAAGATCTGGTATTGGGTGGGAGAAAAGGACTGAAGCCCTGAGGGCCAGCAGAAAGAATGGAAATAGGCAACCTCAGGAGGTGGCAACCTCGGGAGGTAGAAGGTTGGTGGAACCCTCTAGAATGTACCAGAGACCTGAGAGTCGAGAGAGACCTTAAGGGAGGGACCTTAGATGAAATGCCCTGCATTGAGGAGAGGGAACTTACAGATCCACGTCCAGCAGAAAGACAGGGCAGCAAGTGAGGGAGGGGGTGGCCATTCCACAGTCAAAACTCTGACCCATAATTATTCCTGCCTGAAAGAACTGCAGGGATGGAAATAAAGAGGAGCCTGAGGAAAAGGAGATCCAGCGACAGGCCCCAAAGTGGGATCCAGCTCAAAGGGAGGCCCCAAGGCCTGACACTATTACTGAGGCCATGGAATGCTCACAAAAAGGAACCTATCATGACTGTCCTCTGAAAGACCCAACAAGCCGCTGAAAGAGTCAGATGCAGATATTTGCACCCAACCAATGGGCAGAAGCTGCTGACCCCTGTGGTTGAATTAGAGGAAAGTTGGAAGAAGCTGAGGAGGAGGGTGACCCTGTAGGAGGTCCAGCAGTCTCAATTAATCTGGACCTCTGAGATCTCTCAGACACTGGGCCACCAAGAAGACAGCATAAACCAGCCAATATGAGACTCCTCCCCGCCCCCCCAACACATATACAGCAAAGGACTGCTGAGTCTGGGTTTAGTAAGAGAAGATGTACCTACCCCTTAAGAGACTGGAGGCCCAAGGGAGGTTAGAGGTCTGGTGGGGGTTGGGGACATTGTGGAGAGGGGGTGGGGGGTGGGGGGCAGGAGGAGGTATGGGATGTGGAATAGTCAGAGGGTGAACCGGGAGGGGAATAAAATCTGGAGTTTAAAATAAATAAATGATTTTTTAAAAAGACAAAAATTAAAAACTTAGTTTGGCTATAATTTTATACAGTAGAGATAGAAAAAGTCAAAACTGTGGAGGGGAACTGTCCAGTAATATCCTTCACAAACACTGATTACACTGTCCCAGACAAAGTGTGTATAAAAGAATACTTCATTAAGATCAAGTTAAAAAGTCTGCACTGGAATGGAAAATTCTATTGTGAAAAGAAAAGGATAGAGACAGGATTGTGGCTGTATGCAGACAACACAATCATGTGGATAACTAGAGCAAGTCCACACACAACTGGAATTAATAAGTAGTCAGCAAAGTTATACAACAAACAAATCAACTCTGATTTTACAGAGTAGCAGAGCATAATTAGGAGACATTTCAATTTTATATCCTAATTAATCAGTTATACAATATCAAAATATGTAATAAATTTAGGATCATTTTTAATAACTGCACACCAAAACCACAAAGCATTACAAAGACAATGTAAAGCTCCTTAAGCGGCGTATCCACAGTATCCGCTGTTCCTATCTGCAATACAGACTGAGGCAAAAAAGGAATTCTAGCAAGTTACATATAAAGTAATGGCAAACTGATGGCCTCACTCACCAGACATGCCTACTGTGAACAAGAACAAAATTAGAGGTTTTTCATATCACCTGACTTGAAGGCTCAATTGTAAAGCCACACTAAACAACGTAAGATTGTATTGGTCTAAAAACAGATGTCTAGAACTAATGGTACAGAAGAATAGTCTGATAATCAACTTTTCTCTTAAAGGAAATTAATTTGGCAAAAATGTCATGGTAATTCAATGAAGGAAAGATGATAATTTTGTCACCAAGTGATATTACAACAACCCTATAAAAAAGAAACCCTTGACAATTCACAATAGTCAAAAGATTAATCTGAAATGAATCACAGCCCTAAACGTAACAGCTCAGATGATTAAACTTAAGAGTTGCTATATAGAATTTCTTAAATACAGAAAACACAAGCCCTATGGAGATAGAGAAAGTAGACTATCTAAGCTGAGAACTTTAGGTCTTTGCAGAGGGTGGTGAAGCATGTCTTTGATCCCAGAGCTAGGGATACAGAGGGAGGTGAATCTCTGTGAGTTCTAAGTCAGCCTGGTCTACAGAACAAGCTTCAGGACAGCTAGAGCTGCACAAAGAAACTCCCCAAAACCAAAACAAAACAAAACAAACAAAGAAAGAAAACTTTAGATCTTTAAAAAAAATAGTAAGACAAAGCACAGACTTAGAAAAGTACTTTCCAGAAATACAAATAAACGAAGACTTTGTACAAAACACAAGGCATTTTTACAATCCCGCAATGAGAACACATATAAAAGCCAGTCACCCAATTTTAAAATGGGCAAAAGATATATGAATGGTTTAAAAGGGCACTTGAAAGATGTCAGAAATAATTAACCAGTAGGTGTAAATCAGTTACAGTGACAATGGGACACACCTAGAAACCCAGCAGATTAGCAAAATTCAAAAGAAGCAAAGACCCAAGAGTGGGTTGTTCAAAAAGACTTTTCTCTCTCCCCTCAAAACAAACACAGAAGAGGTGTCAAAACCAAGACACACACACACACACACACACACACACACACACACACACACACACACACTTCAATAAGGAAACACAAGAAGCATAAAAAAGCAAAGCAACATTTTGAGTTCTTGAAGAGATAGATTATATTTCCTCTACTACTGAACTCAAGATACTGAAAAAAGGCAGAATGTCAATGAACATGTCCAAGATGCTCTGATAAAAATGACCAGTGACTTAGGAAAGAATACAGGCAAGGAGACAAAGGCAGCTCTGGACCTGAGAGGAAAGGGCAGCAGATATATTAAAAAATCAACAGTACATACATCAGTCAGTCACATGGGAGAAAAGAATCAGCAAGGAAACCACCTAGATTATAAAAGGAGAAAACCAAACAGGAACATAAAATAAGGAAACAAATAGGAGATAAAATAAGGAAACAAAATAAGGAAATAAGAAAAAAAAAACCCTCAATGGATTAGGACCAACAAGGTAGGTCACCCAATAAAGATACCTGCCACTGAGCCTGGAGGGCTGCAAATGGACAGAAAGAACTCCTACAAGCTGTCCTCTGATCCCTTTGTAAGAGCTGTGGCCTGAGTGTATAACATATATATACATACACAAACACATTGCATAAGCTTTAGAATGCAATAAAAAAAAATTAAAACTCAATGAATGAAATAAAAGTAAAAAAAAAAAAAAGCAAAAAAAACTTGATCAAATAGAAAAAAAAAGTTATTGGGGCTGGAGGACAGGGGTGATATGACACCAAATCAAAACATTAATAAAGAGGGAAAAGAAAAAGAAAACAGGACCACAAGATCCCAGAACTCTGGGATAATCAAGAGATCATCTTGCCAGGTGGAACTGGTACATACCTTTAATCCCAGCACTCGGGAGTAAGAGGCAGGCGGATCTCTGGGTTTGAGGCCAGGTTAATCTACAGACTGAGTTCCAGGATAGCCAGGACTACACAAAGAAACCCTGTCTCAAAAAACAAACAAAGACAAAGATCAAATCTTAGAAGCCACAAAATAGAAGAAACTGAAACAAATGCTAAAGGTAAAGAATCCAACTGATACAGAAAACTTACCACATTTAGAAAAAGAAAATAGACATTCAAATACAAGGGGCACTGAGAACTGCAAATAGACATGGGCAGAAAAGAATCACTGCAAATTAACATGATGGAGAAAATGTCGAAAATAAAAATAATGGAACAGAGTGAGACGATGTAAAGGGATGAATGAGCCAACTCACCTCTACAGGTGTGCTACCTAACAGTAGGGAGGCTCCTGGGACTCGGCTGCCCGAAAGTCAGGCAGAGAAGACAAACACAGCAGTTTTCATCACTGGTACTAGAACAGGCTTTTCCATGATGTACTTGTCTCTGAGTCAGCCCTCCTCCTGTACTTATTTATACTCCTATAGATAACTCTAATGAACTTATCAATTTGCCAAGTTGGAATTGTTTGGCCTGTTCTTGGTTTCCTATCAGTGATAACTAAGTATTTGTTCATGTCTACTCAGGTAAAGTCATACAACAGGAAGAAACATCAGATTCCTGTGTGTAATAACCTTAAATGTAAATGGATTTAACTTACTAATAAAAGATGCAGACTACCTGAGTTAATAAATCAGATCCAACTATCTGTGTGTCCAAGAAACATGCCTCAATAGTGAAGACACCCACAGAATCAAGTATGGAAAGCAATATACAAGCAAATGAAAGCTAAAACAAAGTGGCAAATTTATTCCAAAAGCTGATAAAGTGGACTCTAGGCTAGAAGAAACTGATATATTCTAATAAAGAGAATGATTCATCAAAAAGCTATAACAACTGTAAATATATATGCAAAAAATATTGTGACCCCCAATTTCATAAAACAAACAACAATGAACATAAAAGTTCAAATCAGTAATTTTCAGAGTTAAAATACAATGATTACCAAATGAACTTAACAGGTACATTCCATTTAAAAGATACAAAACACATATATGCTCAGTAGCTGATGGAACCGTGTCTAAAATAGATCCCCTTTCTAGGGCATAAAACAAGTCTTAAAAATTCAAAGAATCAAAATAATTTCTTGTGAAATTGTAGGGGGTGATTCTGATGCTCTGATGGGAAATCGTCCTGTTCCCCAATTGGTTCTTGATCATTAAATAAAGATGTCAGTGACTAGTGGCTGGACGGAAGAGGCAGGACTTCCAGGTTCCTGTAGGCAGGCTAGGAGACACATGAGAAGAAAAGGCAATTTGGCATGCTTCTGCCCTCAGCCATGTGAGATCTCCGGTGGAGCAGCCATTGGCCACTTCCCCGACTGGGCCTGGGGTAGCAGGCTACAGATTAAAAACGCAACTGATAGCAGGGCAGTGGTGGCACATACCTTTAATCCCAGCACTTGGGAGGCAGAGACAGGTAGATTTCTGAGTTCGAGGCCAGCCTGGTCTACAGAGTGAGTTCCAGGACAGCTAGGGCTACACAGAGAAACCCTGTCTTGAAAAAAATAAAAATTTAAAAAAAAAAAAAAAGCAACTGAGCTGAGGGCAGATTTAGGCTGCTGAGCAAGGAGAAGGTAACCAGGAAACTAAGCTGAGGGCGAACTTAGTGTTGAACAAGGAAGAAAGGGAAGAGCATGCTAGCCATATGAGGCTTAGAAGAGCCCAACCACTGAGCTAAGCCATAAAGCAGGTTAAAAATGAGCGTGTGTGTGTGTGTGTGTGTGTGTGTGTGTGTGTGTGTGTGTGTGTTCTGTCCACAGATCCAAGAGAACCAGGGTGGTAGCTGGTAGCACAGTCTATCAGAAGCTTAAGGCAAGGTAGTAGAAACTACACACTACGTGAAATATCAGCTCATAGTGCAATAAAACTAAAAATCAGTAAGAAAAAGCACAGAAATAACACAATATCCAGAGATAACTGAATGATAACTCCTAAGCAATCACTGAGTTATGAAAGAAGAAACTTTCAGATTTCTTAGAAAAAAAGTGAAAGCATGCATTGCCAGGACCTTTGGAACACAGGTAAGGCAATTCCTAGTCAAAACAAACAAACAAAAAAACAAAAAACAAAAAAACAAAACAAAAAAAAAAACCCCACAGCTGTCAGGGTTTACATGAATAAATCAGAAACTTTTCCAATGTACAACCTAACGACATATCACAAAGTCCTAGAAAAGAAGACAACTCCCAGACCACAGAAGTAAACAGGAAAAAATTTAATAAAACCACCACCACTAAAAGAAATTAGTTCGTTCTTTAAAACAAGACTGGCAAACCTTTAGCTAACAAGCACAAAGAGAAAGATACAGATTAATAAAGATGAAAAAAAAAAACAGATTTTGAAATCTTATTCCAACACACTGAAAAATCTAGAATAAATAAATTTCTAGACACATATGATGTCAAGAGGAAATAAAGAACTGAAGCAGATTCCTAACATCAATGAGATTGAAGCAATAATCAAAAGATTTACAAACAAAAACAAAACAAAAAAACTCAATCCCTAGAACCAGATGAATCCCCAATGAGTTCTATCTAAAGGTTAAAGAAGGACTAACACTAAACAGAAAGGGACAGGTATTTAAGGAGATGGTTCAGTTGGTAAACTGACAGCCATGAAAGCTTGAGGCCTGGATTCCAGGCCACAGCACCATGTAGAAGGTGGGCATGGTAGCACATACCTGTGATCTCACTGCAAGGAGCAGAGTGGGTGGGAGACAGAGCTCCATGTTCAGTGAGTGACCCTGTCTCAAAAAAATAAAGTGGAGGGCTGGAGAGATGGTACAGAGGCTTAAGAACACTGGCTGTATTTCCAGAGGACCTGAGATTGATTCCCAATTCCCACATGGTGGCTAAAAACTGTCTGTAACTCCACTTCCAGGGGATTGATGTCCTCTTCTGGTTTCTGCATGTGATGCACACATACAGGCAAGATACACATATAAAATTATAAAACAAACAAATTTTAAAGAGAAAATGGTTAAGAAAGACACTCCATATCAATATCTGACATCCAGGCACATGTGGACTTACACAAACATACATATGTACACACACTCACATATACTACATACATACCCAAGAAAATAGAAAGGGAAGGAACATTACCAAAGTCACTTAATAAAGCCAGCATTACCCTATCAGCAAGACCAGATGAATTCAAAAGAAAAGAAAACCAAAGGCCTTAATAAATACAACAAAATTGTCAATAAAATTCTTACAAACCAAATTAAAAACATATTAAAGAGATTATACAGCAAATCAGTCCCAATCATTCAAAGATAGAAGACTATTAAACACAAAACCCGAGGACAATTTCCTCTCAAATTTGGAACAAGACAAGGTTACCTATTCCACACTCTTTTTCAATAGTCTCTAAAATGTTACCTGAAGACACAAAAAAGAATACAAATAGGGAAAGTCATCAAATATCCTTATTTACAGATGGTATAATCTTTACAAGTCCCTGAAGACCACTCAGACTTGATAAAGCCTCTCAACAAGATGCAGAATACAAAATCAACATCCGATAATAAGAAGCTTTTTTTTTTTTTTTTTCAAAATAATGCACTTGCTGAGGGAAAAATAAGGAGGTTAAAAATCCCATTCATAAAAGCTTTAAATAAGTAAAACCTAATAATAATCTTAACCAAGGAGAGCAAACACCATTACATTAAACATTTTAAAACACAGAAAGGAGAAACTACACTTAGCACCTAGCTCATGAGTTGGCATCATTAGTTTTATGAAATAGCTTTATCACTAAAGTGACTTACAGAAACAGTGTAACCCCAACCAAATCTCAGAGATAGTCTTCAAATAACTAGAAAAAAATCCTAAAATTCATATGGAAGCAAAAAAGAACATGAATGGCTAGGGTGTCAGGTACCTATGTAGCAAAAAGAGCCCTGGGATGGTAACAAAGTGTTTAACTTCAGATTTGTTCCAGAGCCACACTAACTAAAACAGAATTATAAGGGCACAAGAATAAGACATAGAAACCAGTGGGACAGAAGACCTAGAAACACACAAAGTACACTCCTGATTTCTGATGTTAGAAACATGCATTGGTGACAACAGCCTTTTAAGTAAACAGTGCTGGCAATCCTGGATTTCTTTATGTATAAGGAGGAGATCTTACCCAGGTATCTCACTGTGTACATACAAAACTAACCTCAGAATGGACCAAAGAAGTTTCTGTGAGACTTGCAACTCTGAAATTGCTGGAGGAAAATACATGCAAAGGATTCAGGACACAGGTACACGCAAGAACTTTCGGGAAAAGACTTGGTAGCAGGAATAATCTTAAGACATGTCATATGAAAATACATGAAATTAAAAGAACTCTGAGGGCATCAGAAATAGTCAGCAGAGTGAGGGAAAGTCTACACAGGAAAATATTTGAAAAAAAAAACATGTTGAACAAAGACAAAATTTCTAGAATACAAAAAGAGCTACAAAAACTAAACACTAAAAAAATATTATTCTGCCAAACAATTCTGGCATGGGCAGATGAAATGTCGTACAATTGAAGAACACACTTTTGCTGCTGTTGGGGAAGTAAACTTGTGCAACCAATACAGAAATGAGAATAGTCATTTGGAAGTAAGAACAGAACTACAAGTGACCCAAATATAGCACTCATGGATCTATCTACTCCTGAGGGACCACAGTGGGACTTGTGCTTCCTGGTCTAGTGCTATGCTCGTTACCATGGCTAGGAAACGCCTCCAGCCTAGATTCCCATCAGCAAATGAACAGATAAAGAAAACAGGGTACAAATATACAATGGCATTTTGTCTAGCCATAAAGAAAAAAGAAATCACAACATTTGGTAGAAATGAACAGAACTGGAAATCATTATTTTAAGAGACTTCAAAACACATATATTGCATGTTTTGTCCCATACCCAGACTGTAGATTTAAAATTATATGTATAACATATGAGTATAGTATAAAAGGGTATATTTATATCTGCGGGTGTTGTATATGTCACAAAACTAGACACAGGGTCATAGAAAGTGAGGACGGAGGAAAGGAAGAAATGGAAGACATGTAACAGGAGTGCCACTCTGGAGTGAAGAAGGGAGCAGAGACAGCAGAGGAGCGGAGGGTCCATGGGGAAGAGGAAGGAAATGAATAAGACTAAAGTATAGCAAAACAGACGTGTGGGTATGCAGGGAAGCTCATTGTTTTGTATACTACCTAACAAATAATAAAAGCTATAAATGATTTCTTCCTTATATTGCATTTTAGAAATCTGAAAACAAGTATTTCCTGCTATCTATCTGAAAGTATCTAAAGGAATGTAAAAGTGCACTCTCCCTTAGTAAGATTAAAGATGAAATAATAAGGAGAAAAATTTAAAAGCTACGGTGAAGACTAATACATAAATAAAAACAAAGTCTGGTTAGGCTTCTTTTACAGGCTGACTTTAGCCAAGTGTCCAGTCTACTATTGAAAAGAAGGAAAAAATATTACTTCAAAGACAATGACATCACACTGTCTGCTTGAGGGTCATCAACAGCTGTTCCTCCTGAGTCCATGCTGAGTTGTTCCCTGTGTGTCCCATAAAAATATTAACGATCAATAGTCAAGTCACCAAAATACCAAATGGATTAATACAATCAGTGGTTTAAAAGGGACTAAACAGACAATGGGAGAAACAAAATTAGTTTACCTCAAAACAGACTGGAATCAAACACAGAGATCGTCCTGCCTCTGCTCCATAGTGCTGGGATTAAAGGCATCACCACCACGCCTGACCTACTGCAGGGTTCTAACAGTGACTAAGGGCTCTACTCACTGTGGCACACTGCTCACAACTATGGAACACACACTGACCTTCTTCTTTTTTTTTTTCAAGACAGGGTTTCTCTGTGTATTCCTGGTTGTCCTGGAACTCACTCTGTAGACTCAGAAATCCGCCTGCCTCTGCCTCCCAAGTGCTGGGATTAAAGGCGTGCGCTACCACCGCCCGGCAGCTTCACTTTTTTATTTTTATTTTTTTTCACACTGACCTTCTTGAATTGCCATGTCAACAGCTAGCCCCGAAGCAGAATGCAGAAGTTTTTGATAGTTCTGTGCATTTTGGTCAAACAGCTGTACAAGAAGAGTGCATGTCTTTTCATATTCACATCTGCTGACTGTACACAGCTGCTCCAGCTGCTGGAACACGGTAGCAGTGTCATCCAGGGGGTCTTCTAAGTTATCTCTGAAATATGAAAGACATTCGCTTACAATGTGGTACATCTTAATCACAGCACAGAAACTTTGCAATGTAAATATGCTATGATGAACCAAGAAATAAATGAAAAATGAATTTGGAAGATAAAAAATAAAATCCCATATATGAAGTTGACATGATTATGCACATAGAAATTAACACACACACACACAGAGAAATCTACTAGAACTAAGAAGTAAATTTACTGAAGTCATAGCAAACTAGCTCAAAATACAAACCTGCTGCCCTATAATGTGACAAAGAAAATAAAAGTGGAATATTAAACAACAGTGTCACATGATTTAAATAGCATGGTAAGTAGGGTGCCTTAACTCAAGCACTCATGAAGAAAGGACAGAAGGCTTAGGAGGTGAAGCCTAGCCTTAGTTACAAGTAAATTTAAAGGCTACCTTGGAGCCCATGAGACACTGTTCTCAAAAGTAAATATGTAAAAATAAATAAATGTATAATACAAAGGCACTAACTAAATCTAACTAAATATTCTCAAAATCTAAAAGCTGCAATTATAAAGTACCATAAAAGGAAACTAGAGAGCTAGACAAACACAAGGGCAGATACACCCTGTCCTCTGACCAGAGACCCTGCACTGCCGCAATGTCAGTTCTTCTCCCAGATTAACAAGTGATGTTCAGTAAAACTTCAACAAAGCAGGTATTTCCTTGTAGAAATTTCAAGACTAGGCCACAGAGCTCAATGCTTATGGCAAAACCAGAGGACATGCCCTTGATCCCTAGAACTCTGAAAGTAAAGGTGGAAGGGCAGACACCCCATGAAATGTCCTCTGACCTGCACACAGGTGCTAGGCATGTACTCTCCTCCATACAATAATACGTTTTTTAAATAAAATAAGAGCCTGTAAAACTAATGCTAAATTTTACATGGAGAAAAAAATAAAGGTGATTTGTTCACCAAGATAATTCTGAATACTGAAACCAACTTGGAAGACTCACTATCAGGTTTCAATATTTATTTTATGTATAGTAACTAAAACAGGGCACAGATGGAAAGATACATAGATTAGTAAGAATAGGGTTTCAATGGAACCATATACATGGGGTGGATTAATTTTAACAACAATGTGAATGAAATTCAATTAGAAAGGACAGTCTATATCCATAAATGGTCGCTAACTGGTGATCCAAGGTAAAGAAGATGACAAGAAGAACCTAGACTTAACATGATACAAAAAGATAAATATATACATATTACACATGCAACATAATTACAAACTTGGGGTTTTGGTTGTTCAATTTTTCCTTTCTGAGACAGAATCTTCCTGAGTAACGTAGGCTGGCCTTCCATGCATTATTACACAGAGTGTGTGACTCTCAAGCCTCAGCATGCCAAGAGCTGGGAGTACAGATGGGTGCGCTCACACTCAGAACAAAAATTAACTTCAACCAGATCACACACTTAAGTGTAAATCTTAAAACTATGATGAGTAAAGAAAAGCACTGACTTAGAATGAGCTAAAACTTCCTTACACACAGCAGCAGACATATACACAGAAGAAAAACAGTAAGCGGAGTTCATCAAATGTAACTTAAAGACTATGTAAGTCTCTAAGACTTGTGAACACAATGCATAAACTTCTAAAATCTTAATCTAAAGAAATAACCCACTTTTTAAAAGAGGTTGGCAACAGATTTTTTAAAAATTACTTCTATTTTCTTTTATGTATATGGAGCTTTGCCTGTGTGTGTCTGTGTACCACATGTATGCCTAACTGCCCACGGAAGCCAGAAGAGTGCTTCAGATTTCCTGGAGTTACAGACAGACAGCTGTGAGCCGCCATGTGGCTGCGAACCCTGAGGAATACAACCTGGATCCTCTGAAAAAGAAGCCAGTGCTTTTAATTACTCAGCTCTCTTTAGCCCTGCGGCAAAAAAGATTTGACAGACACTTGGCCAAAGAAGAAATGTAGACAGCAGATAAGCATATGAAACAACCTTCACTGTCATGAGTATCATGACTCCTTGATGGGATATAAATGAAAACCACAATGAGATGCTACTACACATCTCCTAGACATACTATAAAACAGACCAGACCAGCAACAGCCAGCAAGTAAGTCCAGAGCCGATCAAACTTAGGTGTTCATATAAAGGTGTAAGAGCAGATGTTACATACACTTTGGAAAATAGTTTGGCAGCTTTTTATAAAGAAAATCCATACTTACCGTGCCACCAGGAAACCCATATATAGGTATTTTACATAGAAAAATGGAAACTTACATTCATATAAAATTGTGCACATCAATGATGTCAGCAGTTTATTCCCATTGCTAAAAAAGTGAACAACCCAAATGTCATGAACAGTAAGTGGGTGCACAAATACAGTCACAGATGGGAGTCTACCCTGCAATGAAAAGGAAGGAACCCCTGAGACAACATGGAGGAATTCCAAATGCATATGCCAAATGAAAGGCACTAGACTTCAAAAGCTAAATACTGATGCTTCCATCTGTACAATACCCTAGAATTGGCAAAACTTGTAGGAAAATAAAAAGATTAGTCATTGTCAGAGCTGTGTGCTAACTAAAAAGGGACCAAGTGTCTCTAGGTGATGGGACCATAGTAATGATGCCCCATATCATGACAGCAGTGGTGGCTACACAGCTGGACATACTCGTCAGAACTTAGAAACTGTTCACTAGCAACACTGAACACTTTACTTCAATCTTTAAAAGTTCTAAGATGAGACAGATAAAAATAAAACATTTAATACTTCAATACCTCACAACAATGGCAACAGAGTCCAATCGGGACGTGATAAAGGCCTTTGTGATTTCAGGTGCATACGTGTCTAACAAGTGGGGTTCAGCTGACTTCACAAAAGGAACAGATGCTACCATCCTCTGCCACAGAGTTAATAAGTAATGAACACTGTTGGGGGCAAACTCCCAATGCTACAAAGAAACACAGCAAATGTTATTTAAAATGGCATTATAGCATTCTAGACTAAAAATCATAGAGCAAAGTGACTACAGATAAAATTAACTAGGGTTGTTGTTGTTGTTTAGTTTTTTTTCTTAAAACAAGGGCTTCATGTAGCCTAGGCTAGCCTTGAATTCATTATGTATCTAAGAAGGACCTTTAGCTTTTGATTCTCCTGCCTCCACGTCCTGAGTGCTGCTATTACAGACATACACTACCATACTCAGTACATTCTGGCAGGACAGAACCTGGAGCCCTGTGGCGGCTGTCAGGCAAGCATTCTTTCAACCAAGCCACATCTCCAAGCACAGACAAAATTAACTTTTATTGATGACAAACCTCAGTTAAATTAGCAAATTTTATAAATCCAAGAAGTATTTTAAAAAATCTCTCACTGTGCCACGTACTTTAAACGACTACTAAAATGTTTCCGCATTTCCTTAAAATCTATAACACAAATATTTTGCAAGAGCTGATATCAAATGGGAACAGGGCTTCCCACCAACTTCCAAAGAAAATTTTCCCATAATACAATCCATAAAAGCATTCATTTCTTTCTTTACATAGATTTGATTACAGATTCGCATCACTCACTAATTACTAGAAATTTAAACAGAATATCAATTTTTATTATTTTATGTGTTGCAATGACTATTATACCTAAAAACTTTGTAAAGAATAATTCCCTAAGAACTCAAATAAGTATTGATAAAAAGAAAACATCTCCACCAAACCTTTACCAAGAAATTGCTTTAAAATGATGGTTTAACCTAGATTACACATTCATACTTACCTGAAGGCTAGTAATAGTGAAATTAGCAATCAATCCAAGAACTTCCGCATATTCCTTCACCAAAACTAATTCTCCCAGCTGATAGTTTGTCTTTAAACGAGCCAAAAATCGACAAAATTCATGATAATTACCAGGATCAGACAAACCCTAAATTAAAATACAAAAGAAAAGACTTTTCAAAGAAACTGATGAAAATTCCCAAGTATTCTTGTTACTACCCTGGTCTTCATGGGCACTTACTGTGGCAAATGGGTAGGTAAAATAACAGTATCATAATGGGTGCACCCTGCTAAGTTCAGTGGCACTGTCAATTACAGTAAGGAATCTAAAGTAGACAGAAGCTGCCTCGCACCAAAATGACGAAGATGTGTTTGGGAACTTGTTAAACAAAAAGCCTGTGTGTGTGTGTGTGTGTGTGTGTGTGTGTGTGTGTGTGTGTGTGTGTACATTATACAAGTGCACAAGCAAAAATCACAGAAAAATATTTGAATTCAACTACTTGTGTTCTGTAGTCCCAAGTTAATGTCCTGTTTCTAAATGACAAGGCATTCAAATAAATTACTGCAGTGAAGGAAACAGCATGTAGGTGACAGGTGACTTTTAGAGGAACTTAAAAGGGAACAAACCAAGAAAGACCTTCCTAGAGTGGCTAGAATACCAGACACATGTTACCCCTACATTTAAACACTTTGCAGAATGGCTGGCATATGACCACATTTTAAATGAACTGATTGAATACTAATAAAGAATCTAAGGAATTGTACTAATGGGGGCTCTAGGAAAAAATAGTATGTATTATCTAGGACAAATTCCAAAAGTACATCTTAGAACAGGTCTTTTCATACACAATTGTGATTCTAAAATATCAGACTGACTTTTATATTGGCCAAGTAGCTTCCACAATATAGCTCATGATAGTAAGTCACACAAACAACTTTTGGTTTTAAGGTAAAGCCCCATCTATGAGCAAAATGAGTGGATAGGAGACCTGAACATTGAAAACGTATACAAAGGTATATATTGTAAGATACTTCACCTAAGAACTCCTGGGTTGTAGAGAATGTGGGCAGGGGGGTATTTATTTGAGTTGCACATAATCAAGATACATTACATACACACATGAAATTGTTCAAGTAAACAAAAAATACTGTAAAAAATTTAAATGAAAAAATTTCTTCAATTGCCAGAAAAATAAACAACAATAGCAAAACCCAAACACCCACATGCCTCTGCAGAGTGAGAATACTTAATGTCCATACAAAGATCACTGATGGCCCCAACTGCCCTCAACTGAGGCGCGCACACAGTGACAGCTCTTGAAGCTGCCATGTGTTTACAGGCCATGGCTCAACGACAAATGTTTTAAGCCAGAAAAAAATGACCTGAAGGTGTTACAATCCTCGTTAGACATTCTGCACCTCTCATGAATGTCTCTGCATGTGTGTTCTGACACCAAAGCGCTGGAGCTAACAGTCTATTTCTAAAGCTACAAGCCAGGTGTCCACAAGAGGGCAAAACACACTATTTCAAAATTTAAAGCAATGTATTTCAATATTAACAATTAAGTTTAAATTGTCTCCTACTGCAAAAAGCAGATACACTCCTTAATCACCTCAGCAGTTTAATAAGTACAAGCAAGGGCATAAAGCACAGTGATAAAAGACTGAAGCATAACACAACACATAACTTCTATTCATATTCACCTAAAACAAAGGCAAAAAAAATGAGAAGAAATACCAAATCTACATTGGAATACTCTCATTTTAAAAAAGGTAAGTATAGCAAATGAGACCTCAAGAAGATGAATATAATACTAATTTTTCCCAAAACATAATATATTAAAAATTTATTATATACCAATGAGCAGAAATATAATTTCTATATGCTAAATAATAAGTTATTTCATAAATACCTGGGGGTTTTCAAGTATCCTTTTTACTCCTTTAATTAAATTACCAAGGTACTTGGCACGCTCAGGACTGCTAAATAGGGATCTTCTTGTAGAAGCAAACTGAACTAAGCATGAAAGTGCCTGAAAAACAACACAATTATTTTGTTTTAATTTTAAAAGTGGCTATGTCCACTACCACCATCCACAAGCCTCTGCCCCACACTAAAACAGCACTTAAAGGTGTTCTTCGGCTGTTTTTAAAAATCTCTCCTCACACTCCTTAGCTTGGAGACTGCATTTTTCTATCTGGCTTTCAAAACTTCAATATTTTTGTTTTAACTTTTGATATGCATTTTACAAAGGAAGGAACCTCAAGGGCTGTGGAGATGGCTCAGTGGGTAATGACACTTAGATGAACATCTGAATACAAAGCTGGACATACCCACATATGCTGGTAATGCCAGTGTTGTGTTACAGATAGGCAGACAGCCATTCTGGTCAAAAGAAGAAGGGAGCTTCAGGTTCAGAGAGACACTGTCCCAAGAAACTAAGATTAACAGTTAGAGAAGTGTGAGCACACACACACACACACACACACACACACACACACACACACCAACCACATACACACGAGAAACCAAAGGACATTTTAAGGAGAAAAACGGAGGGTTTCATTGTAACATTCTCATGATTGGGGGGTGTCACTGTGTTCTTATTTGCACCCTATCTGCCCTCTCCCTCTTGCTGAATCCCTTTATTCTTCCTGACTGTGAGACATGTATTCTGTAAGCTCTCTATGCCAAATCTGTCAAAGCAGGTGCTAGACATGGATATATTCAGAAACTGCCCAGCTGCTTAAGATACCCATTCTGTCTATGAACCAATGAACTAGCTGTCAGAAACAAAATAATCTTTACAGAGTATTGTAAATTATGTATTATGGATCCTAAAAATGAGAAACGATCCTTCACTGAATCAGGCATACAACAAATATGTTTGGTCATGAAGTACTTATTCTATGCCATTCAGAAGTATCTTATAGGGGAGTTTGGGAAATGCTGGTGAAGAGTTAGTAACTCTCTGAAGGTCCCATTTCTGACCCAGTTATCTCCCTAAATTTCCAGGCCACTTCAATTGCCTAGGTTCCTAACTGAAACAGCACTCTGACCTCATCTAAAGACAAACTGATCCATGTGCTTAATCTGGCTCATAGATTTACTTGCCAGCTAAAATTACTACTAGCTGCCAGTGTTAAAATATTTCTATTAGGAGATTTCATATAAAATGCCTGAATCTTGTGATAAGGATAAGAATGTGAACAAACATGGAAATTTTTCTGTTTGGAGCATACTCCAGTTTCTGACTTCCTTTACTGTTAAAAACCAAAAACTATCCTCCTTAAACAACTCTAATGCACAGGACTAGAAATCATCAGTATATTCAAAGCAAAACACCAGTGCATAATTTGGGAGATAAAAAGGCCTGAGCTTTAATCTCAATGCCAACATCTACTCTGTTGCCCTGGGGAAAGTCAATTAGACACTTGGGTCTGTTTTCTGTTCAGGTCAACCTACTGAGGAAAGTATTATTAACCTTGCAAGGTCACTGTGAGCAGGAAGTAAGATAAGCACCACAGGACAAGACAGCAGGCTAGTTATCTCAAAGCAGACATTCTCTTCTGCATTTTTTAAATTATGAGTATAGTTTTGCTTTATACCAAAACATAATCATATGACTTCATGGTTTTTAAACAACTAAAAGCAATTTCTTGGTTGAAAGAAAAAAAAAATAAGGCACAATCTCAGATAAGCACCCAAAGAGGCTCAGATTAAAACCTTGAACTCTCCATTCAAGAACAGCCTTGGTGGGTCAGGGATGCAGCTCAACAGTACAGTAATACAGTCTTCCTTTTAAGCGACATTTAAACAAATGCATTTTAAATCTGGAACACTTTTCCAGAGACATAATTCTCTAATTTCTAGTAGCTTAAATATTAAACTTTTTTTCCAACATTGCTAGATCTTAAAGATTTAAAGACCTTAAAGACAAAGATGATGCTCACAGTCTCAAAGTTCTGTGTAACAAAGAAAGTTTTTTTATATATATAAATATTTATTTATTTATTTAATGTATATAAGCACACTGTCCTTGAAACACCAGAAGAGGGAATCAGATCCAATTACAGATGGTTGTGAGCCACCATGTGGTTGCTGGGAATTGAACTCATGACCTTTGGAAGAGCAGCCAGTGCTCTTAACCGTTGAGCCATCTCTCCAGCCCAAGAAAGTTTTTTAAATTGAGCATGTGAGAGTGATGAGCACCAATCGAGTGAGTGGTCGCCTTTGTCTGTCTCTGAGATTTCTGAGGGAGACTGCCAGTCAAAGAATGTAGCCAAGCAGGTAAAGAAGAGTTAGAGCCGGTTAGAAGGACGGTCCCAGTAGCGTGCTGGACTTGAGCAAGGTGAGTACTGGTTAGGAAGTGAGATATAGGTACAGGTTGGTAGACTGTCCTGGCTTTGGCTAGAGCCAAGATCAGTTACTGGTTCTGAGCTTAATAACACAGTGATTAATTGACTGTTAACAAATTCTGTTAACAAATATGTAAATTTAACAAAATACATTCAGAAGTGAGAGAATCACTAGAGAAATATAACTCAATTAATTGCATAAGAATTTTGAAGTGGATATATATTACGCTTACTTCAGATTAGAAAAGAACCACACGGACAAGATTGAGCCTAGCACTGAGGAGGATGAGGATGGAAGACAAGTTTGAAGGCAGCATGGGCTATACAATAGATCGTATCCAAAAGCAAAACCAGAAGCTGGACATGGCACTCAGCTATCACACTAACATCAAAGGTGCAGGGCCATAGGTTCAATTTCCCAGCAGTGCAAAAGGTAACAACCAACTATTGAGGGTCTTCTATCTTTGAGGGCTAACAGACAACTTGTACTTACTAACTGAGACAGCAATGGTGGGAGCGAGTGATACAAATTGAAGAAAAGATCCAATGTTTCTGGTTCCAGGAAAACTAGAAAAAAAAGATGATTTTTTCTAACACCATTAATTTCACTAAAAGATTATCACACACATAAGAATGTCAAGACTTTTACATATGGCTACTCATTGTAGCTGGGCTACTTATTTATTTAATATTGGCTTTTCGAGACCAAGAATCTCTATGTATCCCTGGTTGTCTGAAACATGCTTTATGAACCAGGCTGGCTTAGAATTAAGAGATCTTGCCTCTGCCTCTGCCTCTGCTTCCTGAGCACTGGGATCAAAGGGATCCACCACCACACCCTGCTTACAGCTGGTCTATTTTGATTCTTAAGGGTTTCTTTTCCTTTGATAAATGAAACAGTATGGACGTAAAAAAAATGCTAGCTCTTAGTTCTGTACAGTATCTACACATCTTTTGGGGTTTTTTGTGGGGTTTTTTTTTTTTTTGTTTTTGTTTGCTTGTTGTTGTTGTTTTTCGAGGCAGCGTTTCTCTGTGTATCCCTGACTGTCCTGGAACTCACTCTGTAGACCAGGCTGGTCTCGAACTCAGAAATCTGCCTGCCTCTGCCTCCCAAGTGCTGGGATTAAAGGCATGCACCACTACTGCCCAGTGTATCTACACTTCTAAGTAGAATGTTTGTATTTACACTAAAACACTAAGTATAGGGATAAGTAGCACAAGAAAGCTTATAAAAAGCAGCTGTGTCCTGTCCCATTTATAAATTTACAATTAAAAAATAGTCATCATACAGTTTCATCTGACACCACCTGAACCCTTACCTTAACAGATTTTAGTTCTTTAACTTACTTTTGTGCTGGGCAGTGGTGGTGCACACCTTTAATCCCAGCACTTGGGAGGCAGAGGCAGGCAGATTTCTGAGTTTGAGGCCTGCCTGGTCTACAGAGTGAGTTCCAGGACCGCCAGGGATACACAGAGAAACCCTGTCTCGGGGGGGGGGGGGGGGGGGGGGGGGGGGGAACAAAACAAAAAACAAACCAAACTAACTTACTCTGCAATCCCATCTCCAACATTCTCTGAAATATCCATCCTGTCCTTTCCCCACTACAAACATAACCTGGGATACAATCAATTCTAAAGTGTTTACATTAGTAACCATGCAAAGAATAACAGGTGAGCTGAAGAATATTACCATCATCTCACAATGATCTCTGTACTTAAGCTAAGCAGGGTAGCTTGGCTTAGTTGTATGTATCTGTCACTAATTTTTGCTGAATGTTTTGACAAATTCACCAAAAATAAAAAAAAGTTGTCAACATTTCCATACAACCAGTGTCACCAAACACCATTTCCATTTGCTACACCTGTCACTGATCAACTGGCTGGCGCTTTGTTACATCCTGTCTCCATTTTACATCTGTTTACTGTCACCTTGTTTGAAGGGTTGTTTTTTTATTTTCTTGCATATGTTAAATAGTTGCTGAAAGCAAGTACTTGAGGGGGAAATTTGGAAGGACTTGCATGTCTGAAAAAGTATCTTGCTTTTAATAATCTCCAGTTTGAGATCCTGCAGAGGTCTGAGGCTGCTAACCCACTGTTACTTGCTGCTGTTACTAAGAAGCCTGTTGCCACTCTAGATTCACACCCATGGAAAGGGACTTTTTCTTCCTCATGCACAGCAAGTCGTTTTTCCTGGGACTTCATAAATCTGAAACTAGTGCATATCTGTTTTTACCCATAATGCTGGGTACCTGGTGCAACTTTCTATTCATATTCCATCTTCACTGATGAGAACATTGTTGGGTTTTTAACTTCCTTGTTTTTTCCTACTCTTTCTTTCTAGAACTACCAATAGTCAAATACCAACTGTGTGGTTTCACCTTCTAATTTTCTTACATGTACTTTCTCTATTAAACATCTTGCCTTTTAAACTCTACTTTGTAAATTCCATTAACTTCCTCTTCCAAGCTATTACTAAATTGTTAAATTATGTGGCAAATGTTCTATTTTTGTCTCAGGAATGCTTTACCCTATTTCTATCTCTAGGGATATTAAGTACACCCTTTTAAAGTTTATTTCTAGTCTTTGCCTTGTATCCAACTTTTTAAAAAGTTAAACTTTCTAAGATTAATAAATTATAGACTCACATATAGTTACAAGAGCTAATCACCACACTGGTGATCTCTTGTAAAAACAACACTACAATACTACAGCCAGCAAGCCCAACACAATCCTCCAGCCACACTGAGTCGAGTTTTATAGGCACTCAGGTGTACATGCTTATTTTTAGCCTGCAATTTTTATTAGACATGTCAGTTTATGACATTATCACCCCACCAAGATGTGAAATGCTAAATCCCATGTTTATTAATCTTTTATTCCTTAAAAAAAACCTTTATGTTAACCCTCTATCTGATATACCCAAATCTGATGTTTTTCTAGCTTGATTTTGCAAGAAGGAAGAGGTCCGCCCACAGTACCAGGCAGTCAGCTTGTCTCTCAGTTGCACAGGTGAAGATCCAACCAGAATAAAATCTCCTTGATGCTCACTTTCCAGCCCCTACCCCACATCTGCCCTCAGGCACCTTAGTGACATTATCTTTTTGCAATGTAGGGG
This sequence comes from Arvicanthis niloticus, assembly GCF_011762505.2. Lineage (NCBI taxonomy): Eukaryota > Metazoa > Chordata > Mammalia > Rodentia > Muridae > Arvicanthis > Arvicanthis niloticus. The sequence goes on along the minus strand of NC_047663.1, from coordinate 86,218,112 downwards.
AAATATCTTGCTTTCTTCTGGGTGTCCCTCCTGTAACACATTAAACCCCAGCTCTTTTCTGCTGAGGCCTTTACTCTGATTCCTTCACCTAGGAACTCTGAACAAGAGCTCTGAGTAACTGTCAGAACCTCTCTACTGCCTATGTAGGTGGCTCTAGAACTTGTCTGTTTTCCTGAAATCAGAATATAGCTGTTAGTATGATACGAGCTGAACAAAGCATTCTACTACTGTATTAGTATTAGTAGCTGTTCTAAATTAGACCACTCAGAATGAAGCAGTGCTACAGCATAGGCCAGGTTAATTCTGCACCTTGTACGCTGACCTTCTCTCATGTTAACCCTTCCTTCCCTCCTCTTACTTGTTCTCCAGGTTGTTGGAATCTGCACTGTGCAAAGATCGTCCGCAGATTCATCTGCTGAACTGCCCAGGAAGTCAAAGCTCAGGCAGCTGAGGACCAGCTTTAAGACCTGCATTACCAGACTTTGTTGATCTTGATCCTGAAGATCTAAAGGTTTGGCCAACACCTTCAAAGTTAGAAAGAAAACATTATAATAAAACATTATCACTAAAAGAATTGTAACTTCATAAATTTAAATACTTCTTTAATGTGAGATAAAAATTAGTAAAAAATAAAACAAAAAGGCAAAAATCATTGTCCACACATTTCTACAACAGACTACTTTCAAATCTCACCTTGTAAAATGAGAATAAAAATATACTTAACTACATATTGCAGATTGCCTTCTAAAGTTGTAAGATGTAACCTAGGTCAGGTGTAGTAGCAACACACCTTTAATCCCAGCACTCGGGAAGCAGAGGCAGGCAGACCTCTTGAGTTCAAGGTCAGCCTGGTCTATAGAGTTAAGCTACAAGTCAGCCAGGACTACACAGAGAAGGATCCTGTTTCAAAAAAACAAAAACAAACAAACAAACAACAACAACAAAAAAGCTGAGGCTTAATTTTCTTCAAGAAAATCTAGAATAGTATCTTGTGTAAAAGAGATACATTCAACTAGCGAACGCCAAAGTGTCAGTAAGGCACAGCTTCTGGGGCACAGTCCTGACAAGCTTTTCATAAGGCCGGTTCCCACACGGTCTGAAAATACCTCTTGGCCATTATGACTTATTTGTTGAGAGGCCCAGATTTCTCCAAGAATAAAAAGAGAGATGAGGCAGGTTGACAGGAGTCCATGTACACAGACTAACCACAGCCAGTCCTGTCCAGTCAGATGAGGAGGTCAGGAAGATCAACTCTACTATGTATCTACCTTCTATGTAAACCATGCTTTTCCATGCTACAGGAATATTCTTAAAAGAGTCATTTAACTAGGCCTACTACCGTGATTATCAATATTAACAAACAAGATAACAAATTTAATCTGAACAACTTAAAATCTGAAATAACCTGCAATGTAAAGTTTCTTGAGCACTCAAGGTTTGGATTTTGGTGAATTTCACATTTAAGATTATCAAATTTTTCACTTGGTAAAGTTTATAAAAATATTCTAAAATTTAAAAACTCCCAAATCTAAAACACTTCTGGTCCCAAGTATTTATAAAGGACACTTATCCTATAACAGAGAACTAAACAGACAGAAAGCAAAGCTTTTAATGAGATGTTTTGGAAAATACCTCACAACACCAAGTAAGAAGCTTGAGTAGTGTGATGGAGCCCTTCTCAATGCAACAGAGCTTACATTAGGAAGGTCAGGCATGCTCCATGGTGCACTAAAAACAAGTGGGAAATTCCTATTTCCCAAAGAAACTAGTAAAAGAATTCTGAGAAAATTATGAAAAAATAAAATGGAAAACTGGAGTTTTCCATATGGGCAGGCAGAAAAAGAAATCAAAACTCAAATTATTCTGTCCAAATAAAAATCAACAATAAGAAGGTAGAAACTACTATTGCCTAAACACAAACACTGAATCTTCCACACCCAGAGAGTAAAGTTTGTATAGATTTACCATATTTAAGACTGACCACAAGTCTCTTAACGAAAAAATCAGAGGAAAACAACGCACCCAAAACTCACTCAAAGCACTTAAGGTTCCCAGGCTGCTCTAGCTAGAAAGCCAAGTTAGCAGCTGACTTACCTGTTTCAGGAGAGAACACGCTAACACTAGAATGTCTTTTAGAGAAGTGTCACGGAATGAGGTAGCTACTTTCCTATGTTTTGCTGAAGGTCTGGAATAATCAACCTAAAAAGGTCAAGATGAGTTAAGTTTAACCAAAGCCATAGAAACATAAGGCAAACGAACTACGTACATAAATACACTAGTAATCAGAAAGGCATGAAAACAGAGCTTGTGAAAGACTGGGAGGGAGACTTGATGGCAATTCTTCAGGACAGAGACAGGATTAGAACCCAAAGACTCATGGTTTCAGTGCCAATGTAGGACACAGATAATAACACAACAGACACTGAGATCATGTGTTCCTAAACTCTGCCTGATAGTATATATAACATAAGTAACTTCCCTAACTCTCAAATGCTACCTACAGAACACCTACAATGCCACCTCTAAAATACTCTTCAAATTCAAATATGTGAATCAGACAAATAAATCAGTTACAAAATATTTTACATGAAAGTATTTAAATATCACTGAGTTTATATCACTAAAAATTTAAAAAGTAGAAATATATTTGAGAATTTGATTATGTACACAGCATGTCACCTCTGAATATTTTATTAGCTAACAAAAATTATTTTTTTTCCAAGCCAAGGTCTCACTATGTAACCCTGGCTGTCATGGAACAAGCCATGTAGACCAGGCTGGCCTCGAACTCACAGAGATCTACCTGCCTCTGCCTTGTCTCCTTAATGCTGAGATTAAAGGTATGTACCACTACCACCTAGCCAGAAATTAACTTTTTAAGAATAAATTACTAAGACTAGAGAATTTCAGTCCCTAGGCTAAAATGTAAAAATTATTTACACGGTGGTACTAGGACTGCGAATACTTGCTTAACACCTATAAAATGCTGGGTTTTATCACCAGCACTGGCCCCTTTCCTTAACAGATATATATGTATTATAAGTATAATACATATATGCAATAATGTATACTACATATATGCTATATATTTCCATTTATCAATAGAAAATAAACAAGGCCAGTTCTGGTAGTTACTACCACTGTGGCCTAAAGTTATTGTAGATTTACTATTTATCTCTTTTGCTATTTGAAATACAGTAGGAAACCATTTTTCCTGCTGTTTTAAGAATTAATAAATATAAATATATATAGTGAGTTAAGAACTGATTATCTGATACTTTCTACATTCCAGCATACAATTCAGACTATGCTTAAATGCTACATTTACTTATAAAATATTAAACATAATAAAGTCTGAAGGAACTATAGAAAGTAGTTACTGAGATTAGCCAATGTATGATTTTAATTATCATTTGCAGCATCCGCTCTAGATCATACTTTCTTTGTGTGTATGTGTAGTGTGCATGTATGTATGAGCACACATATGTGAGCATGTGTGTGGAGGTCTGATGTTGATACTGGGTGTCTGCCTTGACCACTCTCAACTTTATACACCGAGGCAGGCCTCCTGCTGAATCTGGGTACACCGTTTTGGCTAATCTATCTAGCCAGCTAGCCCTGTCGAGTTCTTGTTTCTGAACCCCATGCACTGGGATTCCGGGCAGATTGCCACACTCAGGAGGCTGTGCCATAAATTCTAGGGATGCAAACTCTGGTTGTCATGTTTCTATGTCAAGTCTTAGCCTGTTGAGTCATCTCCCCAGCCTTCCTTCACTTGGTCAGACTTTAAAAGGTTCATCTCTCCCACTCTCTCACGTCAAAACCTTTTTCATAAAGATCAGTAAAAGTATACAGCATCAAGCCGGGTGGTGGTGGCACACACCTTTAATCCCAGCACTTGGGAGGCGGAGGCAGGCGGATTTCTGGTCTACACAGTGAGTTCCAGGACAGCCAGAGCTATACAGAGAAACCCTGTCTCAAAAAACCAAAAAAGTATACAGCATCACAAGTCCTTTTTGGAAAGTATTCTTAACATATTATTTCACTTAATCCTCAAACCAATCTTTAAAATGCATACTATTCTTTACCACATCCGTAACACGAAGAAAAGAACTGTAAGTTTATGGAGTGCCTCTACATTCTACACCAACAGTCTATCGGCTCTTAATAAAGGGGGTCATTACCTCTCTTCAAAGAAAATCATGCACGATTCTTCAAAAAAAAAATGAACTTGTGGATGGGTAGGGAAAGGAAGTGTCCTGTATCTGGGGGAATCCGGGGAAGGAGAGTGAATATAATCAAACACATTGTTAAAAAAAAAAAAAAAAAAAAAAAAAAAAAAACCCTCAAAGAACTCTGAAAAAAAAAAAAAAAGAAATCTGCACAAAGCAATAGGCCATAAAGCTAAAGTCAAACCTGCCTTCACCGTGCCTTCCTCAAGGCTTGCATGCTCACTGCAGGCAGGTTACTTGTGCAGATACTCTTTTGAGAGAGACTGCAGAACCATTTCATCTTGCACATGCATGTACCTACTGTGTAGACATGTGAATTTTGCTTTGAAAACTATTATAACATATATATTCAAAGAACAATGGATTCGGCTTCTAAAAATAAAGGATAACATTTACAATTTTCTTTTAACTTTTATGAAAATTAAGTTTAGATCTTTTTCTTAAAAGATACATCCATACTTGGATAAAGGTGGTGCACACCTTTAATCCCAACACTCAGGAGGCAGAGGCAGAGGCAGGTGGAGTTCTTTGAGTTCAAGGCCAGTCTGGTCTATCTATACAGTGAGTTCCAGGCCAGATAGGGTTACAACACTGTGAAACCCTGTCTTTAAAAATAAAAAATAAATAAATATAAAGGAAAGAAAAAATACAACCACACTGAATGAGAGTATAGTACACTTCTGAACACTGTATAACACAGGACTTTCTGCATGCAAATCTGATCAGCAAAAATACTAGTTGAAGTGAAAAATTATGCCTCCACCCCGAAATTAAGCTCAGTAAAATCTGCTCGATAGAAGATATATTTTTCTAACTTATAAAGCCAAAAATCATCCTTTAAACTTTAGAAGGATATAGTATTATTTTGGAGACACAAGATTTCTCTATGCAGCCCAATCTGGCCTCAAATTCATGCTCCTCCTGCTTCAGCCTCCCAGCTGTAGGACTGAAGGAGTTTGGCTTTGTTCTTTGTGGATAACCTGGTACATTTTGAATAAGATGAACAAAAGAGGACACAGTAGAGCATTCCTAAAATCCCAGCACTTGAGAGGTGGGAGGATCAGGGATTCAAAGTCACTCACTCCTAGCTACATAGCAAATGTGAGGTCAGCCTGAGCTACATAGCAAATGTGAAGATATTGAGGTCAGCCTGAGCTACATGAGACCCCTTCTCAAAAATCAAAAGCAAAAACAAATCAAAGCCCGGTGAGGGAATGTTAAATGGATACACAGGACGGGCAACCTGAAAGATCTCTTACTGGTGAGTTCTAATCTATTAAATAAAATTAAAAACCTATATTAACAACATAAGCTTGGTGACGAACAGGCTATTTTCAGAACTACAAAGTATTTCTCCATAAAACATTTAATAATTACAAAGAGAAAAAGAATAAGGAAGCTAAGTAAAGAACATGTTTAATTAAGAAACCAAAGTGAGCATCACCCATTATTAGATAACTCAAACCACGTGCCTCATAGCAGGAGACACTTAGAAGCCCATTGTATCATTGCTGACATTCCTGATAAATAAATGTAATCTGGACAATCTCAAAATAAAAGATGTTTTATAAAACAACTAGCTTGTAAGCTTTATACGTCAGGCTGTGTGCTGGGTAGTTTTATGTCAACTTGATGCAAACTAGAGTTATCTATAAGGAAGGCATCTTCATTGAGAAATGCCTCCATAAACTCTGGCTGCATGGCACTGTCTTAATTTGGGATTGATTGGAGGAGGCCTAGTCCATTGTGGGTGGTGTCATCCATGGGCCTGTGGTCCTGGATTGTATAAGAAAGCAGGCTGAGCTAGCCACAGGCATCAAGCCAGTAAGCAGTACCCCTCTATGCCCTCTGCATTAGCCTCTGCCCCCAGGTTCCTCCCTGCTTGGGTTCCTGCCCTCACTCAACTGTTTTTGATGATGAACCTTTATATGGAACTGAGTTAAATAAACCCTTTCTTCCCCACATTGTTTTGGTCATAGTTTTTCATCACAGCAATAGTAACCCTGACTAAGACAGGTTGTAAAGCAGAGGGAATCCTCTAATCAACCCAGATGAAGAAGATTAATACAGTGAGAAATGCAAACATCTTGATTCTAAGCAGGCATCAACCCTAAGGACATGTTGGGGCTGAATGGGGAAACAGGACTAAATAGCAAAATATCACTTTTAAAAAGTATAATGATCATGCAGGAGAAAGAATGTTCTAGAAGAAGAAAATGTAAAAGCATTCCCTGAGGCTGTGGGAATGTGGGGGAGGGCATCATGATATCAGCTTATCAAGTGGTCAAGAGAGATCTTTGTCCTGCCTACAAACTTACTGAAATTTACTCTCTATTTTTAAAAAGATACTTGGTTGTTCTCCAAGATATACTTTTATTAGGATCAGCATTGCCATTAACAAGGAACTAAGGAACAGAGGAACCCTAAAGCCCTCACTTTCAGGGTAGTCTATACTGCCACTGGTTGTTAAGTGGGAAATGAACCAGTGTGAAAGTTAGCAAATACGAAGGCTGGATGCCTGTGGCTTCTATACTAGTCTCACTGTTATGAAGTAAACTGACACACTAAAACTACTTTTAACTTGTAAAAGAGAGCTCCAGTTCTTCAAACTCATTCACAGATTAGGCAAGGACCCAACCATCATATTCCTGACCAAAAGCTGGCTATTCCTGAAATGGAAGAACCGCCATAGCAAGACAACTGCCACATAACTGTGAGAGACAAAAATAACAGACATGGAAACTAAGATGTTTTTCAAATGAGGAAATTCTATAAAATTTGTCTTAACTCATCACTGAACAGTAATTAAGGGAGTTGGCAATTGGACGGCAGCTCTCCTATGTGCGCGCTCACATTCCACACACACAAGCACCAGTCAGGAAGGCGCCAGTCTTAGTCCAAACTCCCCTTTACAAAGTCACTCCATGCACAGCACAGCCTCTGCCTTTCTCCTGCTGAAACCTACGCTGAGAGCAAAGGGACACGGCAAGGGACATGTCCTCAGCTGCTGAGCTCAAGGGGCTCTGTTGGGGGAGGTGGAAATGCTCCTTGTGCAGGACGAAAAGTCAAGCCAGAAAGTGACAGAATGCCAAGCCATCTGTTTCTGGATGGGTCCTGCCATTCACATATGGTTAAGAATCAATCTTCTAAACTGTTTGCCCTTTACTTATAAACACATAAAAGTTTGTTTTCCTTTCTATGTATACAATACACTTTTAAGGTTAATATATTATTATAACTACAAGAATGAAAAGATGGTTCTCCAAGTATCCAGGGAACAAGGACTGTGTCCTATTTCCCATTACTGTCATTCTGTGTTTTTTCTATGGTTGTGATTTTTTTATATTCTATAAAATAAGCTTTATTAAACTACTCAAATTATTTTTAATTAGGTGCTTTGTTTATTACATTTCAAATGTTATCCCCCTTCCCAGTTTTTCCTCCACAAACCTCCATGCCCCCTCCCCTCCCCCTGCTTCTATGAGGTTGCTCCCCTACCTGCCCACCCACTCCTGCCTCAGAGCCCTAGCGTTCCCCTACCCTGGGTCATCAAGCCTTCATAGGACTGAGGAGCTCCCCACCCAGTGATGCCCTACAAGGCCATCCTCTGCTACATATCCAGCTGGCACCATGAGTCCCTCCATGTGTACTCTTTGGTTGGTGGTTTAGTCTCTGGGAGCTTTGGGGATTCTGGTTGGTTGATATTGCTATTCTTCCTCTAGGGTTGCAAACCCCTTCAGTTCCTACAGTCCTTGCCCTAACTTCTACATTGGTATACCCGCACTCAGTCCGATGTTTGGCTACAAGCATCTGTATCTGTATTGATCAGGCTCTGGCAGTGATTTTTAATGAAAGTATTCTAACTTAATTTTTCCAACTAATAAAACAAATACTTAAAGACTTGACCAACAGTTAAGAGTTTCATGCCACAAAATGACTATACATTTTGCCACAAAGGAACAATATTACCTAAGCAAATTCCATGTCCTATTACATGGAAAAACTTACCAGGTTCATTTCCTGTGTCAATTCAGAAAGGATTATCACTCCTATTATGCAGTGTTCCACTGTGCCCTTTGGAAAAATAACCAAGTGGAGACATGATTAGTTCTTAAGTGTAAATCAAGTGATAACTTTTCAAAATTAAATGTCAAAGCATCACAGTTGCCTAGTAATGGTCTCTAAAAGTATTTAGAAAAAGGTACTGTTTTTCTATAACTAAAGGAATTTTAAACTCATTCTTGAAGGATAAATTTTGGTACATGGAGTTAAGGAGAAAATGTATACCCACCTTAGAAATGCACAGCACTCTATACAATGTTTCCCAGCATATACAACCCATAGTAAACTAAACGTCAAAATAACATTTAACTTAGTACTTTTTCTACAATCTTAAGAATGGGGAAAAATGGGTTTTGTTCTAGAAATTTGCTTGAGGCCTACTGTGATAGCTGCATTCAATAATTAATAAGTAGCTTAGAAACTAATTTAAATCTCTTGATCTAATATCAGAAACGATCACTTAGGCTCTTTTAATATCACTGAACAGTGCACGTGTATGGAGTCGTTAGGTGCCTTAATGAAGATATCCAGAGGACCCAACGTAGTAAGGTAAATATATTACTATCAATATGGTATAGTTTCCATGATGTTTCTAATTAGCTTACAATTGTAAAACCTCCTTCAATTTATATCTCATGTGCACATTACTAACAAATTACCCTATTACAAAATCATATTGGAAAGCATGGAATTAAGAAATACAGCATCAAATTACAATGCAGTAGTACAAAAGTGTGCCCAGATGTGCTCTGTACATCTTATCTCACAGTTGGTCATCCCTGCTAACTTGTACAGAAACTAAGCAACATGATTACTAGGTATAATTAAGTTCATGTTATCTCAGGACCACCAATGATCAACTCTGGGAGCATCAGACAATGTATTTTAATTCCTTATGGTCCTCCTAATTCCTGTGCACTGAATCATGGCTACTCTGTGTGCATTAGCTCAATAAAGTTGCATGGTATAGCTCTCTAACCAACTGACAGATTAAAGACTTTCCTCCTTTCCTTCCTTCCTCCCTCCCTCCCTTCCGTCCTTCTTTTAATTTTAAACACCTGGAATTACAAGGGCTTATTCTACTGTGTTTAGCTTTTACATGGTTTCTGAAGAGTTAACAACAATTATCAGACTTGGCAAAGCAAGCATTTTTACCCACTAAACCATCTCTCCAGCCCAAGAACTCTGAAATTTGACACCAAGTTAACCACCTTGCAATTAGAAATTACACAGATATAAAAATATCTATCACTAAATACCTAAATTATTTACAAAGGAAATAAGAGGCAAATAGGAACCAGGGACAGCTTCTTGGTCCCTCTACTGTCTCAAAGCTAAGTTTCCAACATAGAACAGGAAGTGGGACAATCCCTGCAAGTTTCTGTGCTTTCTTTTTTGCAGTCTAAATACCTAAACTGGTGTAAATTAGGTATGAAATGTTATGATTTATATCATATATTACTTACATTTATATCATATGCTATGCTCATGATTCACTTGAGAACATTTTTTTAGAAAATTGTTCTAGGTGATGTGGTGTGGAATAAAAGCTGTCAAGAGACTTGCTGCTGTCCCAGTTAGGCCTCACTATGTCACTGTAACCTCGTGAAAGCTACTCAACATAAATCAGTGTTTTCATTTCTTCAGTGAAACTCACTTCCTAGGGCTGTTCTGAAAATTGGTTAATTATGAAAATCATTATAAATATTGCATGTATATGTACAGTACACATATGTCATAAGTAAAAGCACATTTTAAATTTAGAAACAATGGTTATTTTCATTCTTCTGGTAGTATTTTTATTAACTGACAGTAACTAACAAAAGATCCAGAGGACGAATAATGAGAAGTAGGAATGTTTCCACAGAGAACCAAGTAAGGCTAAGCAGGGCTCTCACACTCTGAGACAGTACTAGCCCATGCCTTCTTACCTGGAGGAACTTCTTCACATCGGCAATGATTTCTCGGAAAACAAACTCGTCTTTCTGAACTTCAAACCACCCCAGCTTAGTGAGTTTGGCAATGACTTGAATAAGAGCTTGGATGACAAAGGGAGCCAGCTTAGGTTGGGACGCCACATAATTCAGAATGTAGTTTCCTACAAAGAGAGCATTGGTGACCACTCCAACTTTTGAGAAACAGAATGTGAATCTTGTGAAGGAAAGAAGGGGACAATGACATACTCTTTGATAAGTGAATTGATCCCTGTCACCAATGTGCACTTATTATACAGGAGATTCTGTAAGATTTATTTGGAAAACATGAGCTTATTCAACTACATTCTGATAAATCTTGGGTTAAGTCTAATATGAATTTCATTTTTGTACTTGTAGATGTCACATGCAAAAATAATGTTGATGCAGGAAGCTGCAAGCCAAACAAACCAAGCTATTTGAGCACAGAAATATATAAGCAGTACAGTATCACCCAGCTCAGAATGCACGCCTCGGATGTCTACTGCCCAGTTTTCTGTGTCCTGTGCTACCCATCGCACCAGCCAAGTCTGGCACCATGACTTCCCATCTGACCATAATGTCACCGCACCTCACAAACTGCAACTCTAATGAGCTCTACACAACCTTCACATCTGTCCAAGACAAAAGCACCACATCTGTTGTACGGTGCATGTGTTTCCCAATCACTTAAGCTGTACAACTCTACCAAACATTTGCTAATTCTATCCTTGTCTCCATAATCTTCTTTCTCTCATGAGGCCTGGGCAGCACTGCAGAGTAAGTCACTTTTAGAAACACATATATCATGTTACAATAACTAAATAAGTAAATGCTTATTGTGAGGCTAAAAGACGATAACCATTTTTTTTAAACTTGATCTTAGTTAAGTGACAAAGATATAATAGCATACAATATTGATAAGCTGTACAACAAACTATTTTTTGAAGCTTACAAAAATAATGCTTATAAAAAAAGTTAACATGGCAAAATCAATTGCAAGCTACCCAACTAAAAATGCTTCAATGGAAAATACCTCCAAACCCAAGAACACATTAAAAAAGGAGTGGTCATCTCTGCCTGGAGGATCTTAGGATATACTGTGGGTGAAAAACCAAAGACCAGCAAGTGTGTAGGCCGGAGAGATGACCCTGGAATAAAGCATCTGTACACATGTACACAAAAGGAAAAAAAAGAATTATAAGGTAAAGCTGAGGACAAAATTATACACTGGCTAGACTGCAGGCAGCTGGGAAAGTTGGGAACTTCACAGAAGTTCGCACAAACTTGCCTTATAATTCAGCAATTTCATTCCTAGGGTTCTACAGAGAAAAATGAACCATGAAAAGGCTCAGATTTAAATGTTCCAAGTGTAAGTGCTGGTAGTGACAAGAAATAAAACTGAAATGGCCAACAAACATCAACTACTAGTAAACAGATGTTTTAAAAGCCATATGTAGGGGCTGGAGAGGTGGCTCAGCTCTGGAAGAGCACTGGCTGCTCTTCCAGAGAAGCTGGGTTCAATTCCCAGTACCCACATGGCAGCTCACAACTGTCTGTCACTCCTGTTCCAGGGGATCTGACACCCTCACACAGACATACAAACAGGCAAAACATCAGTGCACAAAATAAAAATAAGTAATTAATTTTTTTGTTTTGTTTGTTTATTTTTTGAGTAACTAATTTTTTAAAAGCCATATGTAATAAAAAGGAAGGATATACTGATGAAACATGATGAAGCACCATTTCACTTAGGAAAACACAGATGTACAAAAATACTACATATGATATAATCTCATTTCTATGAAAGCCAATCTATAAAAGCAAAAAGTACATTACGGATGGGGGCAGAGATAGTCTCTAAATGGTCTTTCTATGGTGATGAAAATGTTCTAGAGTCAAATTGTTAAAATGTTCATACAACCATAAATTTACTAAAACTAAAGCTTTCTACTAAAGGCTTGTAACAGATTGATTCTGTTATGCTGACATTTTTGCAAGCATTTAACTATATTTTATGATGTAATGTGTATCATGGCTCAGTAAGCTTTAAAAGAAAGAAGGCAAGGAAGGGGGTGGATTTATAAAAGCAAACAAACCTAAACTACACACCTGTCTGAAGATGAAAAGGACAGCATCCAGGGAAACCAGGTAAGATCACACACCAAGGCAACGTAAGTCAACATGAGAGGAAGACCTTCTGACACAAGTACCTGGATGGAACTGATGACGATGTAAAGTCACCTAAATAAGGATGGCTCTTCAATGACAAGCTCATGAAGAGACTTCAGTAGTATGCTAGGAGATGTATCTGACTGATAATCAATGGGCAGCCACTGTAAATTACACTGTAATGGTAGAAATTAAGTGCAGTGAGCACAGCACTGGGCAATGGTGCTTATGCAGAGATAATGGGGTTACTACGAGTGTGCCATCTCAGATAGAGGACAGAGTTGATCTGAAAATGCCAAGTGACTGCTCAGGCCATTCTACACATTTCATTTTAACTCACATGTCTATTATTACACATGCCCATTAAACAGTATCATGTCATGACAAAAATTCCAATTGACTGACAGAAACAAGAGTTCTTTACTTAAACTTAAAAATCTAAAAGAAAACATCATTTCTTAGGTAAAATTTTCTTATACATTTCTACTTTCTTTTCTCCCCATATTTCACCCTTGTTTTGTTTTGTTCTGTTTTTCAGACAGGGTTTCTCTGCATAGCCCCTGGCTGTCCAGAACTCTCTTTGTAGACCAGGCTGGCCTTGAACTCAGAGATCTCCTGGTCTCCTATCTCTTGTCTCCTGAGTGCTGAGATTAAAGCCATGCACTACTGCCGCCCAGCTCATCACTTTTTCCCAAAGAGCAGACGCTGCTCAACTTTTTCTATGTGTATAAGACAGGGGTCTCAAGTGTACCAGGCTGGCCTTGAACTTGCCATGCAGTCAAGGATTACCCTGAATTTCTGATGATCCTGCCTCTACCTCCCAAGTCTTGGGATTCCGGCCTTTCACCACATGCCGTTTATGCAGTGGGGGTTAAACTTATGTATGTTAGACAGGCACTATACCACCTGAACTACAGCCCAGCCTTGCTCAGCTTGTGATGAAGTAAAACCCTAATAAACCATCTTAAGTTGAAATTTCACGTACTGCATCTAACCACAAGCATCACAGTGTAGAATACCACTGTTTACCCTTGTAGATAACAAGAAGCTAGTTTACTGCCACTGTCCAGTATCACAAGAGTGTAGTACCTCACATCACCAATACAAGATCAAAATTCATACTCTAAAGTATTCTTTACATAGGATCAAAGTATTATTAAAAAATCCAAAGTCAAATGACTAGAAATTAATACCCATTTTCCTTACTCTTTTTAGGTGTTACTATTTTAAAAATATAAGTCAAATAAATAATCTTAATGATTACAATGATTAAGAAAATTTGTTCAGTAATTACTAAGTACAATGGACAATTTTCCTTGTCAACTTGACTGACTTGGAATCACCTCAGACTGGTGAAGCACACTTGTTGGGGGCCGACTTTTAGCAGAAAGCGGCTATCAGCTTTGCAGCCATCTTGAGCCATATACCCTGACATGAGACTTGGATTACAATAGCCTACAACAGCTGAGAACACTCCGATAATCTTGGTTTAGATACCTTGAGATTAAAGGTGCATGAGATTAAAGGTGTGTGAGATTAAAGGTATGTGAGATTAAAGGTGTGTAACTTAAGAGTATGACTTAGAAGTATAGAGATCAGAGTTAGAGACAAGACCTAAGGGCATGATTAAAGGTGTAACTTAGAGGCGTGGCTTAGAAGTAAGACATATAAAAGGCAGAGACAGAACAGATCAGAATTCAGACTGAAATCAGACTATAGAAGACAGAACCAGACATGAGACTACAGAGGGAGAATCAGACAGGAGACACTTAGAGGAAGAGAGACTGAAGATTAAACGGGATTGAATCACACCCTGTCTGGTCTCCATTCTTTGAGTCTGCCCTCACCCTCGCTCTTGCTGAACCCCGACCCGCAGACCGGAGCAGCAGCTTGGGCCGGGATACAGTGGCCGCCCAAACGTGGGTTGGCCCAGGCCTCATTTTGCCTGGGCTGCAACATTTATTTTGGCTGCCCCAACGTGGGGCTAGTGTGGACCCCAACATTATTTTGGCACCCAACGTGGGGCTAGTGTGGACTCCAACATTATTTTGGCGCCCGAACAGGGACTCGAGCTTGGGCCTCAACACACACTTGTGGATTCGTCTGTAATACAGTTTCCGGGAAGGATCAGCCAAGGGGAAGAACTACCATGAGTATGGGCAGCAGCATCCTATGGACTTGAGACCTTAACAGAATAAAGGAGGTGGGAGGAGCAAGCCAGACGAGTGCTAGCGGTACTTTTCCACCCACTTCCCATCCACAAGAAGTAAAGACCTCCAGCCTTTGCCACAAACTCCAATACCAACTGTGCTCAAGCACATGGGGACAGACAACCATGGTATGAATGCTATGAAACCATGAGCCAAATTACCCCGTCCTCCTTTGAGTCATCCTCCTGTGTAGTCAGTCTGGTCATAGTGACACAACAGTAAATAGAGTTGTAGTTTGAATATTCATGGCACATAGGAAGTGGCACTATTAAGTGTGGCCTTGTTGGAAAAGGTGAAGTGTGTCACTGTGTGGGTGGGCTATTCCTCTTGTGGTGAGATATTCCTCTTGGCTGCCTGCAAGAGAGTCTGTCCTTCTGCTGCCTTTGGATGAAGATGTAGAACTGTCTTCTCCTTCTCCAGCACCATGCCTGGCTGCATCCTGCCAAACTTCCTGCTATGACAGTAATGAACTGAATCTTTGAAACTATAAGCTAGCCTCAAAAAATGTTGTCCTTTGTAAGAGTTGCCTTGGTCATGGTGTCTGTTCACAGTAAGGAACCCTTACTAAGACAGCAGTGTTATCCTTTTAAGAGCTGCCTTGGTCATGGTATCTGCTCACAGTAAGGAACCCTTACTAAGACAGCAGTTATCTTCCACCAGACCCAGATGATCTCACTAGTAAATACTACCAAATGTTTAGGAAACATCTAAGAAAAACAAGTAGAGATAAATCTATTTAACTTATTTTAGTCTAAAGTTATCTTCTTTTATTATCTATTTTATTACTCATCCAGGAATGAATCCCAGGCCCTCAAGCATGCTAGGCAAGTACTCTCTGACTATAACCCCTGTTCCCCAAATTATCTTAATATACAAACTGAAAACACTGTAAGAAGCAATGTCTCTCTTGGAAAGAGTTGTAAACATTCTCAACATTCCAGCAAGTTGAACTCTATTGTGTGTGTGTGTGTGTGTGTGTGTGTGTGTGTGTGTGTGTGTGTGTTTTATAAGAATTAAGGAGCAGGAAAAGCAGGCTTCATCTTAAATGTGCAAGGCTGGCTCAACATATAAAATCATCAACAGCCTACAGAATGAAAACCACATGACAGTATCAATAGATGTAAGAAAAGCATTTAACAAATGCAATGTCCATCTATGAAGAATAAAGAGAAACTTCCTCCACTTCAACTAGAATACTACTGGAAAACAGCAACTACAAATGACATCACATTTAAAAATTAGAGAATTAAAATATTCCCCAAGTTCAGGAACAAAGCAAGAAGTGCTGTCACCATTACTTCAGGTTTCCTTTAGTTCCTGTGCTCGTCCCCCTACCCCGAAGCAGGGCCTTCCTTGCTGTGAGCACTGACTCAGTTTGGCCAAGGTTGATCAAATGTGGGAGCTCTGACCTCAGTGTCTCATGTACAAGGCACCACACGCACACCTGCTTCTGTCCAGAACAACTTTACTCACAATTTTTTCAAAATAAGATTATTAAGTCCAGTCATGAAAAGACATGGCTTATTATAAATAAAGAAGGAAATCTGAGAAAACTATACACTCTACAATTCTTGCGGTATGCAATTATGGAAAGGAAAACAGTGGAGGGCATTCAAAGATTGGGGTGAAGCAGCAGAACACAGGATTTTTAGGGTAGTGAAGCCACTTCAAACACTACTACAACAGCAGACACACACCGTTGCATGCTGTCCAAATCTAGAGAAAACATGAGCAGATAGCAGGGAGAGCTAGCCATAATGGAGGCAGGGAGAATAAGGGGACTCTATAGTTTCTGTTCAGTTTAGCTAAGAATCCTAAAGTGCTCTAAAACAATGTAAGTCTATTTAAGATATGTCCTAAGTCATGACTTAGGTCTACACTGTTTGAACCAGTTTTTTAAAATTAAAAACTGCAAATGCATCTTTTTTATGATGTCTTAAGTGTAGAACTTTCTGCAGATTGAAGGCTGGAGGAAACCATTTCAGAAAATGTAGCGAACTACATCCCAGGATGGTTTTTACTGCTGAATTTTGATCTTGAAGATTTATAACACATCAGATATTTTCACTGTTCTAATACAAAAAAATATAAACTACACTAACTTTGAATTTGAAAAACAGAAATGAGACAATAATCTGTTTCTATTGCAAACAAGTAATCTCCTACTCACATTATTAGGTTTGTCTATATGTACAAGGTTACACATACATAAAAATGTATTATTCTCAAAATATATATATGGCTACTCTACAGTATTGATGTTCTTACTATAAGTAGGAATCATCTGTGGGCTTTAAATGTATCCAAACTGATTATAGTATAGCAACCTGAGCAACACTACAGAGCTGGTATCTTTCTGGGCATTCAGTTGCCAACCGATTAAGAGTACTGGACTCTATACAGATTTAGCAGATTTAAAAGAACTCTATTTCCAGGTTGTGTGATCCTGAGCAAAACAGAGCCTATCATATCTGATTTACTCATTTGCAAAATGAGAATAATCCGTTAATTTATTTGAAGGATAAAACATAATGGTGAAAATCAAATACCACATATACAAAATATAACTTATCATTAACAAAATTTTATAATTATATATTGTCTCATCTATTATATCATCATCACTACATGAATAAGACTTAACTATCCATCTTAAAATAATAAAACTAAATTACAAGCCCAATTACAAGCCCAATAAAAGCTCAACAATTTTTTTTAATTTTATTTTAATAATACAATTTGTTTTAAAAAAATTAACGAATCACTTACTGATGTCTATCCTCTGTTCAACAGGTAAAGGATTGATTCGGGTAACAAGTTTTGAAAGACATGTTGCTGCAAGGAGCTGAGCATAGGATGTCTGTAAAGAATAGTAATTTTTATTATCATCACAAAAATAGAATAGTCAAAATATTATACCAAATTTTTCTAAGCAAAACCAATTCTACTTTTCCAAAGTAGCAGATTTATGATGAATAAAATAGATGTACTTGAAATACACCTATGTATGTGTGACACACAAATGCATACAATCTCTCATAAAAAAAATCATGGTTGAAGGCAGTGCACATAGCCATCTCAACAACAGCAAGTAAATGGGAAAAAGAAATGTCTATGAAAAAGTGCAACTAAAACACTCTTAATATGGCCTAGCAGTTCCACACAATCTGTGCCCTCCTTCTAGCTCCAAACACACCCGGCTCTATGCCTCAGAAGGTGTGTCCACAGAGTTTTCAATGCCTTTCCCACCATGATTTCTGTGCTCCTTCAGACTGATGTCTGACAGCATACTGTGGCCATCAATTTTCATTTCTGTTTAAAGATCCGTATTTTTAACTTGAGCTTACGCATGTGCACCACATGTGTGCAGTTTTCACATGGGCCAGAGGATGCTAGACTCCAGGACTAGTGCCATAAGCAGTTATGAAGCAGCTGGTGTGCTGCTTTTCTCTAGAGCCTCTGACCCATCTCTCTAGTCTCACCACCAATCTTCTCAAACTCTATAAATACATGTCCGTCTTTCAAAATTCAGTTCATATACTCATTCCATTCCTATAAATTTCTTGCCAAAATGTTTTGCCCCCACAAAAATTCATGAAACAAATTCTATTTTTGCATAGCTTGTGAGATAAAAATGGTTTTCATAATTTTAAATAGTTGAAAACAACTTAAAAAGAGTATTTTGTTAACATGTAAAAAGTAGATACAATGTGAACTTCAGTATGATACTGTTTATAAAACAGGAAGCCTTGCTCAGGGTTCACCTGTGGTCCATGGCTGACTTCATGTGTAATGGCAGACCTCAGTAGCTAAAACTGACCCTGTGTGCTGAAATCCAGCAGCTGCTCATGCACCACAAACAGCAGTATCTCAAGTGTCATGGGGACTGAGCCACCATGACACAGACCTTCCTTAATTAAACCAATGTATATCACCCATGACAAAAAAAAAAAAAAAAAAAAAAAAAAAAAAAGAGTAAAAGTGCTCCTTAAATATCTAACTTTGAAGGCATGTCATTAAATTAGATGGCAAATCAATACTTTCTAAGTTGCCTTTTAGGGCACTAACCTTGTCCTAAAAAATATTCAGTGAAAGTTTCAAACTAAGCAGTCATAACAATATTCCCAACTCAAAGAAAGCTAGTAGTCTTTTTGAACTCTGAAACAAACTATGTCAGACAGAACTTTAAAAAAAAAAAAAGATAAAAAGAAAGTGAGCCTACAAAGCAAAGTTTACAACTGGTTCATTAGTTAAGTAAGGGAAGCTACTTTCTAAGGGTGAGCTCATCACCATTGCTTCCTTCTGTACAGCAGCTCAAGTTACACTGAGAGAAAAACTTCACAGCCTTTCAGAGATAACAAGTGCTCAGAGATGAGGACACTGAAGCAACATCAGAAGTCACTTTAAAGGCAAGGCAAGGAAACTGCAAAGGTTAGTGTTAACTTTCAACAAATGGGTTGATGCTACTAATACTTGTTCCTGCAGTTATAATGTTACAGATTCCTGCCATCCACTCATTCTAGAAGTCAAGGATGAATGAGAAGTAACTCAAGAACTGCTACCTTTTATGAAGAATCTGTGGAACTATAGGCCAAAATATTTTTAAAGGAGCTGAGGAAACATTAATTAAATATAAACCTTAGGTGGAATCTACTACACACTCATGGCCACAGTCTATGAAGCAGAAAAGGCTTTGCCGGTCGAATTCACAAAGCTTGTAAAAACTAATAATAATAATAGTCAAGCCGTTATCGTTCACATTATTATTACATTACTATTAACATTTATTCTGGAGTGAGTATCTGAATCTCTCCTAAATCAGTGAGCCAGGGGGTCATTTACTTCTGTGACTCATCTTCTACTCTATAGATTTCGACCAGAAGGAGATGCTTAATACCCTGAGTGCCCCCCAAGCCCCAACAAAGCAGATTAGTAGCTACTCAGAGATAAATTGTATTCCTCTTTCTTTGTTTTAAGCTCAGGACTGAGAGTACAATTTTATAGATAAAATAAAGCCGCTATTTTTCACTCCTAAATGGCTGTAGAAATTACCTTATACAATAGGCTTGTTCTCAGAGTCTAGACTGCATGTCACACACACTGCCAACCACTTCACAAGTTCCTACACTGAGAAAAGCTAACACTAGTAGTGACATCTCCATTTCCAGTAAATGTTCTAACCTCCAATGACACTCCCAGTAGCACATAGCCAGGGATCCAAATATAAAGAAAATTTTCCTATCTAAAAATCCATTTTGCTGTTCAACTAAGGACCCTCTACCTAATTTTTAATTGAAGAGTATTATTAATTTGCAATGATAGGCAAAACAGCAAATATCAAGAGGATTTAGTAAGAAAAGCATAAAAATGTCATCTGAGTGAAGGCACATATAACACAGAAGAGACACTAAAAAGCACTGGCATACTATTTGACTGCACCTAGGTTTCTAAAAAGATTTCCAATGATGTAAAGTTTTAGCCAACATAACAGTTATGCCTTTAATACCAACACTTTCAAGGCAAAAGCAGGTAGATTATTGTAAATTCAAGGCCAGCCTGTTCTATACAGAGTTCCAAGTCAGCCAAGGTTACACAGTGAAGTCTGTCTAAAGAAAGAATTTCATTACAAATCTGCATGAATATATTAACTATAAACATCTGCAATCAAGTCTAATAACAGAAAACATCAATCTTAAACTTCAATTAACCCCCAAAAGAGCTATTCTATTTTTTATCAGCCAACCAGTATGACATAAAAAAGATTATATTTTCAATGATTATATTTTCAATTTTACCAACAAAACTTTATGAATATTTGTTTTCTCTATAGCTACTAAAATACTTATGAAAGACCAATTTTGGCTGACAAAACCTGAAATACTATACGACTCTTCATGAAAAGGTTGTCACCCGTCCTGTGATTGTCACAGTCTTCTCTCTGTGGTGTTCTCACCTCATACCTCTTTACTTACATTTGCCTCTCTAACTCCACAATGAACTGCTTTAATTCATGTACAAGTCAGTAGTATGGCACTGTTCTTTCAGTAGTTGCTGGCTGCTGTGTGGACAGCTATGAGTGTCTAGAATGAAGGTATGAAAAAGTAGGTAGCGATCTTCTGAATAATCCTGATACTTAGATTGTCTCTTTCTTTTATTTCTGAAATGTAATTGTTAGGGCTAGGGGTGTACTTTGTCAGTAGAGAACTTCCCTAGCATGTAAGAGGCCCTGGTTCATTCCCCAGCACTGCTAAAATAAACACAAAATGTGCCATAAAACCAGGCCAACAAGAACCAAAATCCTATCTCACCACATGCCTATGTCTACTTTGTGGCTATTTCCTGTTTGTTTCCTCAGCTTTCCAGTTCTCCCTGCTTAACCCCTTTGACAGAAAATAGCAACAACAAAATGTAGCAAAAGCTTTGAGTACAGCAGCTAAACCACCACTATTATCATTAACACTGGCCTGTCACGGTCAGCCACTCATCACATACTTACTGTTCCTTGTTCTAATAAAAGTTGACACTTGCTGAGACATTCTGGGCTGTCAATCAGTTCCAAGAGTGCTTTCTCAGCCTCTATTCTTTCAGTGAGATCAGTCCCTACGTAGAGATGAGTACACAGTGCTTCCAACTCAGCCAAACTCTTCAGAGGAAAAAAAAAAGACATTTAATTTAAATGAAAGAATAGTAATTAAATACAAAAAACAATGCTTATATATACCCATTCTATACATAGTTACTGAGCAGTAATGACTCACTTAAATACTGTGGCAAAAGAAGCACATTTCCTACTTCTCAAATTATTTACTTATTAAATGAGTTACACAATGTAACTATGCATAAAGGGGAGGATTCTCTCCTTTACAAAGTTATGTCTGAAAGAAGCTGCATGTATGCTAAAATGTTGAAAACCAAAGAGTGCCTCAAACCTAAAGGGTAAAGCAAATGAAGAATAGACTAGAAGGTAGTGTGGGCAAACAAACAGCATTTACAGGGGCTTCAGATAAAATGAATGTACCCATTTCAAGACATCAAACATGGCCAGTAAATAGCTAGGAAATAATGGGCAAAGAGATAGGGTGGGGAGAAAGACCACACGCAATGTACCATTAGTTCCATTTACTTCTTTTGTTGTTCCCAACCCTACCACCTATAACAAAAGATCTAATGATAATTATGTGTGCTGATCTGGGCCTTCTGAACTCATAGCTCCAGGTGAACCATGTTGTGACTTTTGATCTCACAGTATTTCTGACAACACTCTAAAGTACATGTTTTCATCTTACAAGCACATTGTATAAGTTCTATAAATAGAACACATGGAAACAACAAACTACAAAGTGAGTTCGGCCACCTTCTTGGCTTAAGAGAATCTTGTTAAAGCCATTTATTAAAACAAATTATTTCACTTGGAACTTGAATTACATACTTGACAAAAATATTGGCAGAGATTTTCAAAAACAGGTAGCCAAATGAACATAATGGGATATTCCAAAAGAAATGCCAATTTTGTTCAGTTCTGGCCTGAATTTCTGTTTGCAGCTTCTAGCTGCACACAGCTTCACACCCCTCAAATCCACAAGCAGCACTGAGACAAGGGAGCCCTGGTTCCCATCCTTGTTTCCACTTTCGCTCTTGCACATTCCCCACTTTCCTATCTGTGCCACAACCCAGTAGCCAAGATTCAGGAATTTTCTGCTAAAGAGCCCAAAGACAAAGTCTCAAATTGATTCATTAGAATAAAGGACCTCACCAGGCCTGCTGGTACATACTGAAATCACACCAGCTGGAAGGAGGCAGTACTGTCCCCCTCGACCAGCCCCCCCACCCCCACCCTTCACTGCTGCAGTCAGAGTTAAATGAGGCAGCAGAGTCCCATGCACACAGCATACTTTACACTTACTACTGTAATAACACTGTATCTCCTAAAAGATAGGTCCACAGTCTATGAATATAATGTTTTGAAAGCAGGTCTTTATAAATCCTTAGTGTAGGGATTTAGATAAAATCATTCTATATTTGAAGTGGGCCCTAAATCCAACTCTAAACTCAATTACTGGCATCCTTATAGGAGAGGAAGGACATGGTGGCACATTTCTATAATCCAGCACTCAGGAGGCTGAGGCAGGAAGACATCATGGGCTACATACAAAATTTCTAACAAAATTAGCAAAAGTCTTCTCTAACAGGTGGGAGGCAGTGGCCCCTTTTCTGTAGAGTAGAACTTTCTCCAAAACTGCATGGGAACATAAGGATTGGTCATGAAGCAGGATGTTCCTTCTATCAATCCACCAATAGACACAGGGAAATGTTAATGGCTGCCTGCGACTCTCGGAGCACTATCAAATGTGAGTATAAAATACAGAGCCCACAGTACCAAATGTTCTTGAAGATGTTCCCATCCCTAAAGTGCCACTTGCACCCCTCCTCAAACTTCCTGCAAAGGTAACAACGCTCAGGAACATGGAAGTTGGCCATACTTGTGATGGTCATTATCACCAGTCTCTCCAAAACCCAGAGTAAAATTCTGGAAAGAAAAAGGGGTTGGGGAGGTTTCAGATGCAGAAAGATTACAGGGGAGAAGGTCATATCTAAAACCAAGAAGTGCTAAAGCTGCCAAAAACTATGAGAAGCTAGGCCAAAGGACTCCAGAAAGAAGCCAGGCATCTGCTTTGCCTCAGTCTTCTGGCTTTCAGAACTGGGAACAATGGGTGTCTTAAGTCACCCCAGTTGTGGCACTGTGTTACAAAGGACCTAGAAAACTAATATTTAAAAAGAGAAATGATATCAGTCAAGTAAACGATATCTAATTATCTAAGTAAGACTATCAAGAAAGATTGTGAAAATGTCTAGATATTATTTGCTTTGCTATATTGATGTAATAAACTTCAAGACAGAAAGGTATATAGTTAGTGTTCAGTCAACATTGCCAATCACCCCTTTTCTCCAAAGACGTTTCAAATTATTTTTAAAATATTTTAGATTTGTTTTATGTGCATGAATGTTTTACCATTTATTTTTATGTATATGGGTATTTACTTGCATGTACATCTATGCACCACATGTGTGTACTGCCTTCAGAAGAAGGCTTGGATCCCCTGGAACTGGAGATACAGACACTTGTTAGCCATCATTTGGGTGCTAAGAATCAATCCCAGGTCCTCTGGAAGAACATCCAGTGATCTTAACCACTAAGCTATCTTTCCAGTCCCAATATTCAAAATTATTAACAAATGATAAGTGGTGGAAAATTTAAAAGGGAGAGTTTGAACTTTTTTATAAAAGATATGAAGGGAGCAACAAATTTTGTTTCTAAAAAATTGGTTTGATCTAAAAAAAAGAATCAAACAGCCCACCCTTGGCCAAGCAGCATGAGCTTCTCAGGGAAGAAACCCAGAGGGCCCACCCATAGTGGGAGCCACTACAGTGAGCAAGTAAGTGATGGAGAGATAGGAGAGAAGAGAAGCAGAATGGTTTGTGCACTATGAAGAAAGCCAGACCTGGAGGAGACTTGAGGGTGAAGAGCAATAGCCTGCTGTGAGCAGCCTGCCTACCACCTGAGGTTGTGGTGAAGTCCCAGCCCATGCTGCCACTGAGGGCCATGTCTGGGTCCATGACCATGCAGCAGCAGGGGTTTATGTTGATTATTAATACTAAGGACTTGTGGAAGTCCCTCTCTGGGCTGCTGAACATGTTGGTGTCCAAGGGCTATGCAGAACTAGTCCGGCCCCTCACTGGCTGCAACACTCTGGAGAGCTGACCAGCTACAGCACTTGGGAAACTGGGCCCTGTACTTCACCTGGGCAGCACCATAGAGCTGAGCCTGGTGCCATGGGTCACTGGCTCCTTGGATGGGTGGAAGAGAAAGCAAAGGAGTAGAGAGGGGAGGGAGGAGGGGGCAGCCAGGAGAACAGGAAAAAGGTGTCAGAGCACATGAAAACTTATGTGAACAACTTTCATATTTTAGTGACAATTTCACATATACCAAAACTCATCTTATTGAAGTTTAGACACATGTATTATGTACCAATTATAGTTCAATGCAAAAGCTTTTGGTCCCAACTCCAAAAATCCCCAAACTTTTTAACAATCTTTAAAAACAGATAAATTAGCTCCCCATATCTTTCCTGCGTTCTAGAATCAAGCTTCTTGATTGCCAATAGTAAATACTGCCTTCTTGAAACTACCTTTTCCTTCAACAATGAATCCGGTATTATGTTGGCACAAAAGGAGTTGCAGACTTGGACTGTGAATGTTAAATAGTTGTAACAATTTTATTAATCAAAATAGTAATCATTGCAAATCAACATATTTTTGTCAGTGAGAAGTAACTATTTACTCTTTAGTGTAAAGTCCCATGCTTTGGAATCAAACAAATTCTTAGAAAGCAATTTTTACATCCTGTTCATTATAAAAATGTTTGTTTTTTTTGTTGTTGTTGTTGTTTTTGTTTTTTTGGGTTTTTTTTTGCTTAAAACATTGTCAAGGTGTTAAAGAAGTGGTAGATGGTAGCAAGAGATCAAATGGACATGGTGAACACGGTGGCTGAGGCACAAGCCCAAAAGCTCAATGGATTCAACTACTGAGGCTGTGATTGTGCATCGTGCAGTCCAGTTTTACCCTGGACAAGTGGGTCCTTTCTGAATGCTGGCCAAAGTTGTGGGTGCTGTAGCTTTTGGTTCATGTCATGGATTTGCTGAGCACAGTTCTCAGATACTGTGGTTTGACTAGGTTTCAGACTAGAAGCAGACTACCCAACAATGACCATGGCCTTCTCATGATGCAAGTTTGGCTCTCAGAAGTGCTTTAGAACTTCTCCTTAGTCCAACCACTAAGCTGGTCATCAGCAATTGTCATTTTCCTGTCACATGGCACAATCTGATCAAGAAGTGAATTCACCAAAATTTTTAAAAAGAAATTAAAAAAAATAAAATGACTTATTGTTAAGAGAGACTCGAATTCACAGTTTACTAAAAACATTTCCATCAGCTCATGAGGATCCATTTATCAAGCTGTTTTGCTTTTCCAATATTCTTCAAATGTCAAATGACCATGAATGATCCACACCGAGTTCTCTGTTACTTCTCCTGTAGTTGTAAGAGGATCACTTTCAGTGATTGCTTTCCACAAGTCACTGTTAACCTCTGATGACCTGCCACAATTCTCCTCAACGTTAGGGTTCTCAATTCCTTCGAAAACTTTATTGAACACCACTGCACTGTACGTTAGAAATCCCTGAGCCAACAACTGTAGGGCCATGAAAGGGGTCTTGGTTTTGGTCGAAGCAGCACTGGCTGGAAAGCCCGGAGACCCAACAGGTGTCCGTTGCCTGTAAGGGACAGGCATCTATTCTGCCACACTCCCAGAATCCAGGCTCCCAACACGTGGCGTGGAACTCCATTGATCTACACTGTTCAGTCACGTTCAGGGCAATGCAGCCCCACCCAAAGAGCACAGGTAGAGGGCAAGACTGCAGGCCTCAGGCCCTAGAGAGATTTACATACTAATGAGATGCCTGAAGGCCAGAGGGCGGAGCCAATTAAGCATTCTTCCCCAGCCCCTCCCCCCATCTCCCTCCCCATTTAACTCAGGTCTGCCCTGAGTTTCACAAGGGTGCACATCCAGATTGAACCATCATCCGTCATGGTCATGCCAATAAGGCATGGGTTTTGAAAACTCATGGACTGACTTTCTTGTGTCATTGGGGCTTTGCCATGAGGAACCGTGGAGGCCTTTAATGAGCCCCTGTAGCTGCAGCCACCATGCCTAACTTCCCCCTGGAGGAACTTTCAGCATTCCCAACTAGTATACTCCCAAACAACAGCAGAGATCCATTTTACACACTGCTGTTACTGATCCATTTTATACTCAAACAAGAAAATCATGGCTTAGGAGGTGGCTGGAACCCATGTAAAGAGAAAAGAAAAACCTACTCTGTAAAGTTGTAAGTTTAACCTCCACACATGCACACAGTATAAAACAAGACAATTTTTATAAATCACTCAAAGTTTCTTGTCGTCATCATTTCCATAATATAAATCTAAAATAAACAGTATGTATGCCACTAGCAAAAGGCATACAGTGAGAAATGCATATTAAAATGATTTACAACATAGCCCTATGTTAAGAGTGTCAAATGAGTCTGGCGGTGGTGGCGCACGCCTTTAATCCCAGCACTTGGGAGGCAGAGACAGGCGGATTTCTGAGTTCAAGGCCAGCCTGGTCTACAGAGTGAGTTCCAGGACAGTCAGGACTACACAGAGAAGCCCGGTCTCGAAAAACCAAAAACCAAAAAAAAAAAGTGTCAAATGACAAAATTTCTACAATGCAAAACTACTTTTGTACCAACTGTCTTAGTTTGGGTTTTACTACTGTGAACAGACACCATGACCAAGGGATCTCTTATAAGGACAACATTTAATTGAGTCTGGGTTACAGGTTCAGAGAGTCAGTCCATTATCATCATGGCAAAAAGCATGGCAACATCCAGGCAGGCATGGTACTAGTGAAGCTGAGAGTTCTACATCTTGATCCACAGGCAGACAGAGGACTGTCCTCAGGCAGCCTAGCCCTACAGTGACACATTTCCTCCAACAAGGTCAGCAGGTCAATAGTACCACTCCCTGGGCCAAACATATTCAGACCACCACACCAACCAAATAGTTGTTTAAGTGCCTCACAGTTTACAAGAGTATTTTCACCTTTCCTTAAGCCAACTCTAAAAACTAGACTTCTGCATACTATATAATTGTAGTGTGCTCATTTTTCAGATTAAAAAACCTAAAGTTGACACGGTACATGCATGTAAGCTGTACAAGATCACAGAGCCAATGACAAGTCTGTATGCACCAGGCATGGCTCCCTCACCATCTGCCATCCTTCCGCCCTTTATTCTTCTGTCCTCATCAGCCTGCCAACAATGTCCAATGCCTACTTTTAACCTCCGCTTATATATGCCTACAAAGCCCCTCCATAAAGGTACAAAAAATAATACCAGAACAGCAGAAACCACATTACACATGGCTCCAGAATGACAGAAAACACATTACACATGGCTCCAGAATGACAGAAACCACATTACACATGGCTCCAGGACGACAGAAAACACATTACACATGGCTCCAGGATGACAGAAACCACATTACACATGGCTCCAGGATGACAGAAACCACATTACACATGGCTCCAGGATGACAGAAACCACATTACACATGGCTCCAGCAGATTTCTACTCCCCCATGTGTCCCTCTCCAGTGGACACACAGTGAAGTGGTGTTGGAGCTTAAGACCAGAGTCACAAGCTCCATGCTATCTTCTGCTTTCCTTTCTCCTCAATTCCTCTTGCATAACTATAAAAAAAAAAAAAAAAAAAAAAAAAAAAAAAAAAAAAAAAAGGTGGTTTTGCCCAAAAGGAGGTCTGGAGGTCTGGCCTTTGCCCTCAATTTCTGGTAGATAATCTATGTCATAGTTGACAGGAGCTCTTTTTTTAGGATAAGCACTAACCATACCTGATAGTCACAGATTCAGGGTTTTGGTGATGATTCGTGGGTCATGATTATGAGTGGAACTAGAAACTATCAGTCATGTTTAAGTAATGAAGCCTCAATAAATATTACAGGTATTAGAGTGGTTAAACCTTCCTACCTTGCAGCGGTACACACATATGGAAGCCAGGAGAGTATCTTATCCTGTGGCTAAGAGACAATACATTTTAGAACCTTCATAGAGTAAGATTATCCTCCGTGTATCCTCCCTTTAATCAATTTTAATCTGTATTCTTTCCCTACAATAAATTTTTTTTGAGTTTTTCTGAGACAGGGTTTCTCTATAGAAATCTTGCCTGTTCTGGAACTTGCTTTGTAGACCAGTCTGGACTTAAATTCACAGAGATCAACCTGCCTGAGCCTCCAGAGTGCTGGAATTAAAGGCAGACACCACCATGCCTGGCAGACTTTGATAGCTTTTGATGAACTGGACAAGCCCTCCTGATGAACTGTTAGATCTTTAGATGGCTGTGGGAAAACCCTCAATTTGCTGTTGGTGCCAGAAGGAGTTTTATGAACTGTGTCTCACACCACAATCTGGCCAACTCCATGTGCAAAGTTCTACTGTTTCTCTATAAAGATTCCAGATACTCAGGCATTGGAGGAATTAAGTAAAATCTTCTAGTGTGGCCTCCAATGCCCTGGATTTCTCCAGAGGCTGCTTAGGAGTGAGTGGAAAGTAGTGGGGGTCTTAAAAGACACATCTTTGGCAAAGTCAATAGTCCAATGGGGTTGGCACAAGCTTTAGAATCTGACACTCACAGCAATCAAAGCTTCCCCAGACTCACTATTGAAAATACAGACAGAAAACATCTAAATTGTGAAGGTGAAGACAGAAAGAGAAAGTAATCCAGTAACTGCCAACACTTTACACTGACTTCCTTTCCCAAATCACTCTTTATCCACCATTGTATGTATTTCTCAGTCACATCTAGAACACCCAGCCCAAGGGAGGGTTAAGAAGAATCACTAACAGTCTTTGATTCCAGAACCACTCGTCAAGCAAAACACACCAAGAGTCCCACGCTAAGTCCTAAAACACTAAGCTTTTTACCAATATCATTGTTAGAATACTATTCCCAATTCTATCTTTCCTCATTCTGTTCATCCACCTGCAAAGCGTCCAAAAAGATAATCCAGACCTGTTTCTTACTGCTCCCTAACTAGGATGATTGTGACTGAATCTCTAGGAATGATATCTTCCTCTGCCTTCCAGGAAGCCAAGGCATGGACAGAAAGGTAAAGCATGGAACTGGCAGTCTACCCTCACAGCCCTGTGGATGGTTACATCATCGGGCTACATAATTACCAGGTGTGAAGAAGATACTGACACAATGCCCTAAAAGTGTCACCTTAGTGAATATTTCTGGGAATGATATGACCAGTTTGGGCACAACATCTAATACTGCACTTGGGTATGAAGAAGGTTTCCAGGGCTTGGCAATTTACCAGGCATCATCTTTCCAAGTCCAAAAGGGTTCCAACGTTCTTCTATGCCTTCTAATTTACTCAAGACTTATACCTGCACTATGAACATCTGATTATCTATTTCCAATTGACAGTAAATTATCCCTGTGAGATTCTTCCTGCAAAAGTTCTGCACAAGACATATATTTGCTAAGGCGATAACAAATAGCTAATTCCAACCTGGGGACCCTTAAAAATAAAACAAAACGGTAAGTAAAAAAGATAAAAGTGTGATTCTATTTCCTGGTTCTCAGTTACTTCATAAGTAATAGAGCAGTAAGTCCATGGGACCAACAGATCCACGTACATCTACAAGGGGAATAATGAGGCATTCAGATACACTGTCACCAAGACCCCGCCTACTTCTCTAAGGTCTTCTGCCATCCACAACTTGCCCTTTTCAAATCAATCTTAGGATCCAAGAACAGACTTTCACAGTACGCTACGGTCTTCCACAGTTCTTTGCTTTGCCCACATCGTCTTTGGTCTGTAGTCCCTCTTTCCTCTTTACCTGGATATCTACATACAGTTCCTATAATTCCCGCTAGAGTCCCACGTCCCTCAAGAATACAAGGCAGCGAGTTTGCTCAAAGGTTTCTGTACCATCAGCAGGGATCAAGTAACAAGTGGAGGCTCCACTCCGCCTACGGATTGACTGCCCCCTTTCTGTGCTCCCGCGATATCCCGTGACTAATTCTACCATAACAGTCTTCACGTGTGCAGCAATTACCGCGCGCTCTAAAAGGACAAGGGTGGTAGCTGACGTCGCCCTGCATCCCGAGAACGTTCCGCCACAGGAGACACATAGTGGGGAGGCTCAATAGACGTCTGTGGGACGAAGACCTGCAGAGTGCGGGAGCCACCAGGCAGACCCGCATCCCTCCAGCTCAGCCGGCGCCCTGCCCCGAGGCTCCACCAATGAAGCTGCGCGCTCCCGGTCGCGCCGCGCCCCGACCCGCCCGCCCGCCTCCGGCCAATGACAGTCCTCTAGCCGCGCTGCCTAGCTCCCGCCGTCCCGGCCTCAGGCTCCCGGGGCAAGCAACGACCGCAGGCTGGGCGAGAGGGCCCGATGGCCGCCCCTCCGCCCGGGCTCCCACCTGCCGGGACGCCGCTGCAGCCGCGCCAACGAGGGCGGACTCGGCGGCCGAGCGTAGCCTGCTCCTCTGCGCCCGCCGCCCCACCGTTCCCGGGCAAGGGGCTGAGCTCGGGGTCGCGGCCTGGAGCCCCCACCGCCCGCCAGCGCTCCAGGCCCGCAGCCCGGCGCACTGACCTGAAAGTGCAGCGCCATCTTCCCGGAGCGGCGCGGGCCGCGCGGCCCGAGGGCCGAGAGGAGGGGGAGCGAAGGCGCAGCGCGAGCCCGGCCGAGGCGGGATCCCCCCCCCCCCCCCACGCCGCTCGCTCCCTGTGCTCGGCGCGCTCGGCTCCGGAGCCGGCAGCGGGACTGGGCGGGGCCGGCGGGGCGGAGGGGGCGTGTCCTTTGGGCTCCTCCGCCCAACCGCCGATGCGCTCCTTTTGCAACCGCTGCCTCCTCAGAGTGAGCCTCTGACCTTTAACTTTTAACCCACCACCAGGACCCAACTGCCCGCCTTGGCCACCGACTTAGTTTTGGAGACTGATTCTCGCTATGAATTTCTGCCTGGCCTGTAATGTGTGAAGCAGGCTGGTCTCGAACTTGTAGCCGTCGTCATCTGCATGCGGCCTGCGTGCAGACATAGGTGTGTGCTACTGCCCATTTTGGCTCCTAAATTTATGATAGGCAGGCAAATGGACATCTCAGCAGTGGAGAGCACGCACTCACATGCTCACAACTGCATGTAGCTACAGCTTGTGGAGATCTAACTGCTTTAGCAGGCACCTGCATCGTTTTTATACACATAATAATAAACCTTAAATCTGCCACAAGCCATCTTGATTCCTGGCAGGACTCTGAAACAAACACATGGCTCCCAAGTCCCACATCTGCACAGACGTTCTTGTCCTCTAACACACTGACAGCCTTTCCCCATATGCAACTGCTATCCTTAACTCCTGTTGCCCAATGACCAACTTCCACTGTTTCTTTCATTTAAAAAAAATAAAACTAGCCGGGCGGTGGTGGCACACGCCTTTAATCCCAGCACTTGGGAGGCAGAGGCAGGCAGATTTCTGAGTTCAAGGCCAGCCTGGCCTCAGAGTGAGTTCCAGGACAGCCAGGACTACACAGAGAAACCCTGCCTCAAAAAACCAAAAAAAAAATAAAAAAAATAAAAAATAATAAATAAATAAAACTATTGAAGTTAAGTTATTTAGTTACGTTAAGTTAAGCTGGCATTGTGTATGGGGCATTAAATTATAAAATTCTGGCTTGCCTGTAACTCCTTGTCTACACTTTGATATGAATTAATATTTTACAACAAAATACTTCATTTATTAGAGCAGATATAGGGTCAGATTTGCTCATCTCTAGTGCTCATTTTTCTAGAGTTCAATGCTTCCATTAGAGGACCTTGTCTTTTGTATTTAAGGGGAAATTTTCGTTAAATGTTTCTTACAACTTAGTTATATTAACAAATTCTCTCAGCTTTTGTTAGTTTTAAAGCATCTTTATTTCATCAATTTTGAAGGTAGTTTTGCTGGGTATAAAATTTCATGTTCGCCTTTTGGGTTTTTTTAAGCTTTTGATACTTTAAGTTTTATTTATTTTATGTATACAAGTACACCATTGCTCTCCTTAGACACACCAGAAGAGGGCATCAGATCCCGTTACAGATGGTTGCGAGCCACCATGTGGTTGCTGAAAATTGAACTCAGGACCTCTAGAAAAGCAATTTGGTGTTCTTAACCATTGAGTCATCTCTACAGCCTGCATTTGATACTTTAAAGATGATCTTCCATTGTCTTCTGGTTGCCATTGTTTCAGTTGAGGAGTCAGCTATCAATCTGAATTATTGCTCTAGAACAATTGAAGTTTTTTTTTTCTTTCTCATTGTTATTTACCAGTCTGAGTTTGTCACTAAGTCTATGTATTATATTCATCCTGCTTAAAATTAATAGTTATTCTCATGTGATCTGACCTCTTCATCAGTCTTTGAATAGTATTGACCAGTATTTCTTTTTTTCTTTTTCTTAATTTTAAGAATATATATATATATTCACTGTTGCTGTCTTCAAACATACCAGAAGAGAGCATCAAATCCCTTTACAGATGGTTGAGAGCCACCATGTGGTGGCTAGAAATTGAACTCAGGACCTCTGGAGGAGCAGTCAGTGCTCTTAACCTCTGATCCATCAATCTAGCCCCCAGTATTTCTTTTTAAATATTGATCTGTTCTCCCTTCTTCCTTTCATTGTGTTACACATATGTTAAAACCTTTTGCTACATTATTTGCTCTTCTTGAACTCTTCTGTGTATTTCTTGTGTATGTGTGTGTGCATACACACATGCTTAAAACTGAATATTTTCTACTGACCTGTTGCCCATTCAGGAGAAACTCAATTCTGCTATGTCTAAACTACTATATAACCCCTTTTAAATTCATCACTTACTATAGTTTCTATTCCAAAGTTTTCATTTGGCTCCTTCTACCTGTCTAAATAATTTTCATAGCTCTGATTAAAGTTTTTTTCTTTTCACTATTTTCTTAATATTTTGATCATATTTAAAATTAATTTTTTAAAGATTTATTTATTTATTTTATGTACACCATTGGTCAGAGTCAGACACACCAGAAGAGAGCATCAGATAGCATTACAGATGGTTGTGAGCCACCATGTGGTTGCTGGGAATTGAACTCAGGATCTCTGGAGAGCAGTCGGTGCTCTTAACTACTGAGCCATCTCTCCAGCCCCATAGTTAAAATTCTTTTACAGTAACTCCAATATGTCAACCTCTGAGTCATTCTGGTTTTGGTATTTGGCCTGATTTTGTGTGTTAACTATTCCCCTAGTCTAATGTCTTGTCTACTTCAGATAATGTGGAAGAAAAACTACAGAGGCTTTGAGCTATATCAGCATTCTCCATTTTTATGTTACTAAGCAAATAAAAGTAGATCTCGTCTTCATCCAGTGATGCTTGTTTTTAGGCTGTGATACTGGTTTGGTTTGTTTCAGTTTATCCTTACTCTTGGGCTATGATCTTTGACAGGTCTTATAACTGAAGTCCTAGGATGTTTACCTTGTACAGCCTGGACATTAGTCTATCTCCCAGCAGTGTGCATCGTCGACTCTTTAGATGCTACAGCTACAAAGTTCTTCCTGAAGTCTCTTCCTTTGCACACGTGACTTCGGAGTGAACTGATGACTGACAGGGACTTTGTAAATAGATCTGTACACTCTTTTTCTCTCTAGAATTTTATGTCTCAAGTCCCAGAGGCAGCCAGGCAGTGGTGGCTCATGCTTTTATTTTTGCTTTTTTAAAAAGTTTTATTTATTTATTTCATGCATGTGGGTATACTGTCACTGTCTTCAGACACACCAGAAGGGGGCATCAGATCCCATTACAGATGATTGTGAGCCACCATTTAAAGCTCATTTAAAGCCCAGCTTTAAATTCAGCTCTCTGGAGGTAGAGGCAGCTGGGTCTCTTGAGTTCAGGGCCAGCCTGGTCTCCACAGTGGGTTCCAGAACAGAGAAACCCTGTCTCAAAAAAAAAAAAAAAAAAAAAAAAAAAAATGTCCCAGAGACATTTGTTTCCCAGCTCCAGCATCTTCTGCTCTTAGAGTGTTGACACTGCTGGCTATTTGTCTCTGCTGCTTCTGGCTGCCACTTAGAAAATTCTCAGGGGGAGGCAGGGACAGTGCTTTTATTCTCTCAAGGATTGTAGCCAATTAAGTTCTGTTCTTGTTGGTTCCCTAGTGTCTTAAGTCATCAAATATAGTCTTTCTATGTGTCTGTTGTAGTATGTGTACGTGTAGATATGTTATAATTGTTGCTGAATATATATGCATATTCATAAACAGACATATTTATGTCTATATGGTATGTAAAATAAAGCATGCATACAATGTGTGCTAATTTGTAATTGTCCCAGTGGGAGCTCTAACCCAGGCCACTCCCTTGTTAGTTGACTGTCAGCAGCTTACACTCATGAGCTTCAGTCTCTCCATAGCCCATTGATCCTCATGCCTGCCACTCAGCTTCTAAACCGTGCGTGACGTTCTTAGTGTGCTCATCCTTCCGTTTAAAAAAAAAAAAAAAAAAAAAAAAAAAAAAAAAAAAAACCACCACCACCAACAACAACAAAAAACCAAGTGATTTCTTGGTGGTGGAGCTAGCATGCATGTGCCATATATATATACATATACATATATACATAATATATTATATAATGTATATATATACACACATATATAGAGTCTATAATATATAATGTATATATATATATACATACATATATAGAGTCTATGTGTGGAGGTCAGAAGACACCTTTTGAGGAGTCATTTCTTACTTTTCCTTTTGAAGCAGGCTCTCTGTTATAGTTTCCACAGGGCTGAGTATGTAAGCTTCCTGGAGATTAACCTTTCTTTTTCTACTTCTTGTTCCCCAAGTCTCTTGCTCCTATTTCCTAAGTTTCATTTCGGTGTCTCAATATTTTTATTTTTTGATGTCCAATCTCAACTATGATCCCACATTCTAACTCCCATATCCCAGACACCAATGGTTTTATGTTTGTTTGTTTGTTTTTGTATCTCCCTATCACACAGACTGTACTATACCCATTATAATTACCTACTGCATTTACCTGACTTTTCCAACCCTGGTTTTTTTGAGATGGGGTATCTCTGTGTAGCCTTGGCTATCACAGAATTCCCTCTTGTAAACCAAACTGTTCTGTGCCGGGAGCCAAGCCCAGGGAATTACCTGCTGTTTTAGAAAGTCTAGTCAGTACAAGGTTAAGAAAGGACATTCACAGGTCTCAGGTCCCAGGAACTTAAAGAACGTCTGGCATTTCCTTGGAGCTGATTATGACAGTGGGATGGTCAAGGGCAATAAGATTATGACAGTGGGATGGTCTAGGGCAATAAGGATTCCCGTAGTAGGATAGCCCTAAGCTATGACCCTCACCCAAACTTCCCGGTTTGTTGTGTCTTTATAACCTGCCCCCAACATTAAAGTTTCAGAGCTTGATCAGAACCCAGACTTGCTCTCATTCTTTCTGTCTCTTGTCCTTTCATTCATTCTCCCCCTTCCCTAAGGTCTTGTCGAATCCCCAGGGCCGGGGCAGTTCTGGAACTCAGAGATCTGCCTACCTCTGCCTCCTGCATACTGGGATGAAAGGCATACACAACCACCCCCTGGCGCACTTGCCTGACTTCTTGATCCCAACCACCTTTGAAAACTATTACTTCTATTTCTGTCAGCTCCAGCTTTTAGGTTCTGGGAGGAGAAATGGCTCTGTGAGTCTTGGGTGTTTCCATTTTTTTCTCATCTCCAGAGAAGAAATGACATAAATGTAGGTTGGCAAAGCCAACAGCACAAGTTGCTGGTTATCCTCTGAAATCACCAGGGAAGTCTAGGAACGGAAATCTGATTACTCTTTTACCTTTGGATTTAAGTGACTGCTTAAGGTTACTGTTTTAATGCACTCCTTAAATAAAACTTAAGGTAGAATTATGTTACTATAGCTGTTGAAATTAACACAGAAGATGCTCCAAGAAGTCAGATAACTCATTTCTACCACAAAGTTCAATCAAAAGAAAAACATTAAAGCCCTTAGTAATTACAAGTTTGTCTTCTAGTGTGCAAACCAGAAGGAAATCCAGATGGGGGTGGGTGTTGATTTGTGTGCTTTGTGAGAAAACCGGAGTGGCACACAGTTTAGGAAATTCATCCAGTGTCTCTAAGCTCTGCTTTGTTATTTTTGAGATCAAGTCTATTGTTGAAGGATATTTAACCTCATTGTAAACCCTGAGATTGTGTTATTTCCTGAAAAAAAAATTTTTTTCTAGTTATTGTGTGGCTCATTCTTCACAAACCTTTAATACCTCAAGCTGGAATACAGACATGCCCTTCATACACACCTTTAAACCCAAATAATGAAGGTACAGTTAGTTTGTAAACGGAAGCACCCATGTTTGAAAGTGATGCCTGATTGAGTGGCAGACAAAGTGACAAATCAGAGAAAGATTTGATAGAATAGGATATGCCCAACTCTCACAAGAAGAGAGAGGAAAGCAAAGCTACTTAAGAGAGAGAGGGGAGAGAGGAAGGAGGCAGTTTTCTCTAGATAGATGTATGGAGACAGGTTTCAGAGAGAAAAAAAGTTAGACATGGATGAAGACAGAACAAGCCAGAGAATGAGAAGGAGCCAGAAGATTAGAATACATTGCCAAAGTTAATTTGAAGCCAAGCAGAGCAGTTCAGGAGAAGCAGAGAGACAGATTGACTCAGTCAGTTTGGAGAAGTTTGAGCTAGCACAGCTGAATTGAACCAGCCACCCAGGGTTCAGAAAGAGCATAAAATGGTGAGCTTAGTCAGTAACAAGTCTCAGAGGCTAAAAACATTCTAGGCCTAGATTAGATTGGAAGGAGGCTAGAAGCTTCCAGGACTAGGCCTAGGTTAGCAGACAGAAGCAGTAGCCTCAGAGATGACAATTACATAAGGAGAATAAAAGTTACTTTTACAGTCTATAGTACAAAATCTTTATAAACAATATCATATTGCCATAAATGAGAACATGAGTTGAAGCAATACAGTACATGTTAGGAAAGCAAATGGTAGAACTGAATAATGTGCACAGACTCAAATACTGGCTGCACAAAACCATGGCTAAATACCTAAACATAGCAAGACACCATGCCAAAATCAAAGACAGAAGAGGAGTATACCATACACAAGGCCTTGGTTTCAACTCCTAGTACTGCAAAAATTCAAAAAAACCAAAAATTCAGTAAATACAGCATTTCTTTTTATGAGACAGGTAGTTTAACCAACTAAGTGATGGGTCCCATACAGTGTACTTCATTTTTATAATGCACACTGTAATGAGTAATTCCCATATGGTCTCATTATATATATTCATGTTCTTAGTAGAGATAGGAACTATGTAAAACTGGGGGAAAGGTCAATCAGAAAAGACGAATTTTACCCCTTACTGCTATTGCACAATGCTTCTAACTTAAACACAGTACACATGCACATGTGCATTTACACACACACACACACACACACACACACACACACACACACACACACCCCTTTAAAAAAAAACAATGTGTCTGGGCTGGAGAGATGGCTCAATGGTTAAGAGCACTGACTGCTTTTCCAGAGGTCCTGAGTTCAAATCCCAGCAAACACATGGTAGCTCACAACCATCTGTAATGGGATCCAATGCCCTATTCTGGTGTGTCTGGAGATAGCTGTAGTGTATTCATATACATAAAATAAATCAAATTACAAAAAAATGTATCTTTAAATTGAAATGGAGTAAGTAAAAAGTACAGAAAAGTTTAGAAAAAAGTTATTGTAACAAAAGCTTATTTTATGTGCAAATGTTTACTCCCACGAATAGACATACCAGTTTTTCAAGTGCCTTATTTTATAATAAATTATTCTAAAAAATTGTTATGAGTTTAACTTAGGTTAATCAATCCATAATGACTATAATTCTTTTTAAAGTAAAATATACATTTAGGTACTTTGTGTAGTAATAGGTCTCGAACAGGCAAAAACATACCATTTCTTAAAAATTAAGGCTAACCTTGTCTACCAGTGTGGTGAGGATATCCAGCTAACCAGGAGTCTGTTATGAGAAGGAAAACTGAAGGAGCCCAAGAAAGCCAACTCCTTGGCACCTCTTTCTTTTCCTTCTCCAGTCCCCCAGTGTTTCCCTCACAAGACGGAGTTCTGTCATATGGGAAAGCTCAAAAGCAGTCAACCTGTGTGGACACCCCCTGTGTGGACACCCTCACTAACCCCTTTCAACTGTAAATTGCAATAACATACTGTACAGGAATATTTGTAGCATTTTTTCTAATTAAGGAAGAAATTAATAATTTGTGCATAAGCTGTAACAACACAGAATTGTCTAAAATCAAAGGCAAAGGTTGCCAATGATGGCGTCCCACAGAGATGGCTGGTCCTCACATACCAACACGTCTCCTTGCAGCTCTTCTCCTCCACACATGCACACAGGCATTTTTCTTTTATATAACAGATCATGCTATGATGCTATTTTGCACCTTGACTTTCCTGCTTGAGAATATATTTAAATATCCATCATCAGTACTGTAGCCCCTCCATCACATGCCACTGTATGGGTTTACTATGAGTTATTTATTTAATCATTTCTCTGCAGAGAAACAGGCTGTCTCACTCTTCCACTACTTTCAGTAACATATATAGCAGCAACGTGAAGCACACCAGCACCTAGGGGCTGAAAAGACAAACTTCTGTTCTTGCATTGGATATCTCTTTCTTTCTTTCTTTCTTTCTTTCTCTTTCTTTCTTCCTTTCTTACTTACTTTCTTTCTTTCCTTCCTTCCTCCCTTCTTTGCTTGCTTCTTTCTTTATTTCTTCCTCTTTCTTTCTTTCTTTCTTTCTTTCTTTCTTTCTTTCTTTCTTTCTTTCTCTCTTTCTTTCTTTCTTTCTTTCTTCCTTCCTTTCTTTTCTTGTTTTTTTTGAGACAGAGTTTGGCTGTCCTGAAACTCAATCTGTAAACCAGACTGGACTTAAACTCATAAAGATCCAAATGCCTCTGCCTCCCAAGTGCTGGGATTAAAAGTATGTGCCACCACCACCCAGGGGAAAACTATTTCTAAAAAAACCTCAACAAGGTTGACTTATACAGAATATGTTGAGCATACAGTTTCTTGTCTACTAAGGACACTTTTGATGGTGAAGTGGTTGGGCTATAAATATCTAGCTCAAACTACCCCTAAAGCCCCAAGATAGAAGGAATCAAGGCACACACCAGTTGTAACCAAAGCTTAGCCATGGGCCCAATCATGGAAGGGCTGTCCTATACATATGGGCTGGGTCACAAACATATTGAAGTCTCCACAGAGTGAGGAAAGCACCTACACATGAGATAAGTCCTTGTTGGGGTATCAGAATCTAAGTTGAGGAGGAGAGTGTCTGTTGGGGACACAGAGGTCCTTGTACTCACAGAAAAGCACTAAGAAACCAGGAGTGTTTTTTTTTTTTTTTTTTTTTTTTTTGATATTTTATTTACATTTCAGATATAATCCCCTTTCCTCTCCACCCAGGAACCCCCTATCCCACCCCCCTCCTCCTGCTTCTATGAGGATATGTCCCCACCCACCCTCCCACTCCCACCTCCCCACTCACGATTTCCCCCACACTGGGGCATCCAGCCTTCACTGGACCAAGGACTTCCTCACCCACCTATGCCTGACAATGTCATCCTCCCCTAGTATACAGCTGAATCTATGGGTCCCTCCCTATGTGCTCCCAGGCTGGTGGTTTAGACCCTGGGGAGCTCTGGTTGGTTGGTATTGTTGCTCTCCTCATGGGGCCACAAACAGTTTCAACTCCTTCAGTCTTCTCTCTCACTCCTCCATTGGGAACCCCATGATCAGCTCAATGGTTAGCTGTGAGCATCTGCCTCTGTATATTTCAGGCTCTGGCAGACCTCTAAGGAGACAGCTATATCAGGCTCCTATCAGCATACACTTCTTGGCATCCACATCAGTGCCTACCTTTGGTGACTGCACAAAGGATGGATACCCAGGTGGAGTGGTCTCTGGATGGCCCCTCCTTCAGTTTCTGTCCCATGCTTTGCTGTCAGAAGCCAGGACCCTCGCCTCTCACCCTTACCCCCTATTTCTCCCCACCTGCACAACGTCCCCTGCAGCTTCATCCTGCCTGGCAACTACAAGATCCAGGTTGGCAGCTGCAGATAGACTCATAGACTCAAAGCAGCGTACCATGTCTTATGGGAAAAGCAGTGTACCGTATTTTCTGAGAGAAGCAGGTAGACCACAAAATGTTTCAGGGCACAGGCCAAGAAGATTCTGTACTTTTCCACCACCTGGCCCCTCTTACCCCCTCCCCTTGTAAAATGTATTATAAAAATGTGCTTTGCACTTCAATACACAACTCTTGACAAGCAATTGCTTCCTTGAGTCCTCTCTCTCTCTCTCTCTCTCTCTCTCTCTCTCTCCTGTTCTTTTTTCAGGTTACGGTCCTCCTTGCCCCCACGAATTACTAGGCCCACGGGTCGGGTCACTTTGCCTCCATATTTGCTCCCATGAGTATTTTGTTACCCCTTCTAGGAAGGGCCAAAGCAACCACACTTTGGTCTTCCCTCTTCATGAGCTTCATGTGGTCTGTGAGTTGTATCTTGGGTATTGCAAACTTTTGAGCTAATATTCAATTATCAGTGAGTGCATGCCATGTGTGTTCTTTTGTGATTGGGTTACCTCACTCAGGATGATATTTTCTAGTTCCATTTATTTACCTAAGAATTTCTCGAATTCATTGTTTTTAATAGCTGAGTAATATTCCATTGTGTAAATGTTCCACATTTTCTATATCTATTCCTCTGTTGAAGGATATCTGGGTTCTTTCCAGCTTCTGGCTATTATAAATAAGGCTGCTATGAACATAGTGGAGCATGTGTCAATGTTTTATGCAGCATCTTCTGGGTATATGCCCAGGAGTGGTACAGCTGGGTCCTCAGGTAGTGCTATGCCCAATTTTCTGAGGAACCGCCAGGCTGATTTCCAGAGTGGTTGTACCAGCTTGCAATCCCACCAACAATGGAGGAACGTTCCTCTTTCTCCACATCCTTGCCAGCATCTGCTATCACCTGAGTTTTTGATCTTAGCCATTCTGACTGGTGTGAGGTGGAATCTCAGGATTGTTTTGATTTGCATTTCCCTGATGAATAAGGATATTGAACAGTTCTTTAGGCGCCTTTCAGCCATTTGAGTTTCCTCAGTTGAGAATTCTTTGTTTAGCTCTGTACCTCATTTTTAAATTGGGTTATTTGGTTGTCTGGAGAACTGCAGACCAATCTCCCTTATGAATATCAATACAAAAATACTCAATAAAATTCTGGCAAACTGAATCCAAGAACACATCAAAACAATCATCCATCATGATCAAGTAGGCTTTATCCCAGGAATGCAGGGATGGTTCAATATTCAGAAATCCATCAACATAATCCACTATATAAACAAACTCAAAGAAAAAAAAAAAACCACATGATCATCTCACTAGATGCTGAGGAGTGTTGATCACACAGGAGTGTCGCCTCAATGGACAAGATAAAAATTAAATATCCAAGAGGGGTCTGGGGTGGAGCTCCAATAATGATGGTGTAGCAGAAGCCAGAAGCCTCAAACCCAACCAGTGACTCACTGCAACGAGCATTTGCAAGTGAAGATGTATGGACAACAGGCTTATATACTGTGTGATGCACTGTGAAACACTACAGCTTCCACAAAAAAATTTTTTTTGAGGGGGAGGTTGCATGGGTGGAGGGCGGGTATGAAGGGATGGAGAAATGAATGGGATTGGAATAAATGATGTGCAATTCACAAAGTATAAAAAGTTAAATGCTAAAAAAAAAAAAACCAAAACGCATTTTTATCCAGAAAGCTGAGAATGAACTTTGTTAATGACCTGATGCGCTTTTTGCTATCTGTGGAGGCAGACCTCACCCAAATTCTCCAGAACGATTATCCCAGACTCCTCCCTCCCTAAACTGTTAACCATCCTTAGGGAAGCTTTATAGCCTGCTGATCTCTGTGCTGGTCAGAGACCATACTAGATTCTAGGCCTTTTAAGCTATAGACCTCACCCCCATGGTCACATATACTTGGTAAAAGATTTTCTCTGGTTTTTAAAGAATTAATATATTTTTATTTTATGTGCATCAGTGTTTTGCCTTCATGCGTCTGTCTGAGGGTGTCAGAATTCTGGAGTTAGACAGTTGTGAGCCTCCATGTGGGTGCTGGGGATTGAACCCGGGCCCTCCGGAAGAGCAGTCAGTGCTCTTTAATTCCTAGTCGTTTCTCCAGTGTGTAAAGGATTTCCTATATAGTGACACCTTAAGCTTTATTGTGCACCTGGAATAGGACTGACTGGTTATTGCCAATTGTACTATGTCTTAATCCATACTGTGTGTGTTTTAAGTATGTTAACAGTGAACTGCCTGCCATTGGACTCCCCAAGGTCTGACCCAGGATAATAAAGTCAATCTGCATGGGTTTCCATTCTCATCTGTTTATGCAGTTTGCTTGCCTATCTGACTCCTGCCAGGACCCCCTCAAGTGTCTACGAGCATTTTGACCTATTGAGTTGCTGTGAATAGAATATCCACATAATTTGGGACAAGGAAATTGACATTCAAGGTATCAACCCAGTGGCCTGCAGAGCCCAGGAGCTTGGGTAAAAATGTCGAGTAGGATTCTGAATCCCAACGGGTGTGAGAAGAGCAGTAATGCTGGCGTGGAAAAGAGCTAGCTCCTTCAGAGACTCACCATGTGGAGAGGTGTTTTATGTAGGGGGGAGGCTCTATCAACAGGGGTCAGGGCCCAAGGAGGGTGAAATATCTTTGTAGGGAATGACTTGACAATGTAATTAGTCAGTTGGTTACAGACCAGGGTGCTGTTAAAATAAACACCCCCAAAGGTTCCTGTGTTAAATGTTTGATCCTAAGTATGATTGAGAGTAGGGGTGAAAGCGTTAAATAAAGCCAATTGAAAGTCTTTCAATCCTATGAGAGCATCCTCTTGAAGGGGACACTGGGTCCCAGACCCTCTTCTCTCTCCCTCATCTCTCTATTCCTCATCTGCTAGGAAATATGTAGCTTCTTCAAGTCCATACTCCTGCCATGATGGACGGTACCCTCAGCGCCCACAGCAGCCATGGACTAAAAGCTCGAAGACTGTGAGCCTGAATAAACATCTCCTTCTTCATTCCTTCAGGGAGTTTGTCAGGGTGACTGAAAGTGAACACATCCAAATTTATCCTCTGTTGCTTTATCACAAAGTAGGTCCTAGCCAGGTGGCAGTGGCACTCACTTGAGAGGCAGAGACAGGCAGATCTCTGAGTTCACAGAGGCCTGACAAGTTTACTGAGTAAGTTCCAGGACAGCCAACCAGAGAGACTTTATCTCACAAAACAAAACAAAGCAAAATAACAAAAAGCAGATTTTAGCCATTATAAATGCTTTAGTGGATGTTCCTAAGAGTTTAGGATTATTTTCTAATATATGTGATGTATTAGATATGATATATATCATATATGTTATGTATATATCACCTATACATATGTCGTACTTGTGTAGGCTTTAAAACTTTTTGCAATATCATCTAATAGCTGGACATTATTCAAATGTCTCCAGTTACTTCATATTTATCTGGTCTGTCTGAATCAAGAGCCAGATAAACACACATTAGATAATGATTTTTAAGTCTTTCTTAATCCATATCAGGTTTTCTTCCCTTGTCCTTACTTCTTTGGACAATAGATAAATGAATCTTTTGGAAGAATAAATACACTATTCAACTATCCTGCATTTTGGATGATTGGATCCCTGTGGTGTCTGTCATTCAGCACATCTCTGGACATTGTATTGGCATCATTATGAAAGCCTGAATTCCTAACATATGGGATGACTTCCAGACCCATCTTTTTCATCTGAGGAGCTCTCAGGTCACATAGAGAAGCATTAAATCAAGGGAGAGGAACAAAGTAGAAAATTGCTTTAAACTGATTTGGTGAGTTTCAAAATCGATAATCAGTGAACTTTAATGAGTTAAAAATTAAAAAGTAGCCGGGCAGTGGTGGTGCACGCCTTTAATCCCAGCACTTGAGAGGCAGAGGCAGGCAGATTTCTGAGTTCGAGGCCAGCCTGGTCTACAGAGTGAGTCTCGAAAAACAAACAAACAAAAAACAACAACAAAAAAAAACCCAAACAAACAAAAAAAACAAAAAACAAAAAAAAATTAAAAAGTAGATGCTGGAAGGAGAACTTAGCCTCCTGAGCCATTATTAATAATAAACATGGCACTGGTGTTGTAGAGTGAAAAATTATAAGACCATTTTATGAAATATATGTAGACTTTTTCTTTGCCCTTAGACCTGAGCAGAAAAAGTGAAGGTTCCAGAACTCAGAACTGAATGTAAGATTTCAGGCCTTCACTGCCCCAGGACACATTCCGGGTGGAGGACATTATCCCTGAATCAGAGGACACTTACTGGATTAACGTTCCTCAAGCCTCAGGGAGTAGACTCACCTGTGGGTGGGAAAAGCCCAAAAGCAGGAAGACAAATTCCTGACCACAAAGAAGATACAAGTCATCTAGGTGGGGCT
Organism: Arvicanthis niloticus; assembly: GCF_011762505.2. Lineage (NCBI taxonomy): Eukaryota > Metazoa > Chordata > Mammalia > Rodentia > Muridae > Arvicanthis > Arvicanthis niloticus. The sequence goes on along the minus strand of NC_047663.1, from coordinate 86,173,208 downwards.
GTGACTGGAGAAAGTGAGAAATATTTAACCTGAAATAGTTAGTAATGACAGGGTAGGGCACAGTGACATGGTAAAACATTTTTGAGAAGAATGAGTGTGCAGAGTGATTTTTCACATGACTCTAAATCATTTAGGGTGAGTTCCTCTGAAATGTTCCACTATTTTTATGTTATATATCCTTGACAACCCCTCACCCCGCTTCCCACTCCCCTGGGTTGTGGTTTTTTTCCTTTAAAACCCTCCTCAGACTGGCTGGCTTGGTCAAACTCTACTCCTGCGCGAGTGTGCAGTTTGGCTGCTGGCTGCCAGCTCTCTTCCCTAATAAACCTCTGCTGATTGCATCCAGGTATGGTGTCTTGGAGTTTGTGGGTGATCGCAACTTCCTGAGACTTGAGTAAGGGTCTCCTGAGTTTGGGGGTCTTCAGTGTCAAGGGCTCTGGAATCACAATGTGTCACTGTGGTTCTGTCCCTCTGGACAAAATGACTTGTTTCTCTCAACAGAACTCACTCATAATAACAGGTCAGAGCTAATTTGAGCTTTTATTTTGAACATGGAGATTATAAGCAAAACCTTCTTCCTGACCAAGAGATCATAAGCAAAAACCTTCTTCCTAACCAAATTATGCAAACCATGTTATTCTCCAGAGGCTTGATTTTAACTCGTTCTTCTCTGTAGGACTTTGCAAGCCCTGGTCACTGTATGTAAGGTTCTGTTGCTGTGTTAGGATGGTCTTCCATATTTCATTCTGAGAATCTGTTTTTCTGTAGCCTTGAATGTTCCCTGGCGCATGCAGAAGACTTTTGAAAACTAAGTGAAATGATCATACTCTGAGATATATGTACATGTGTTATAGTGTGTGTGTGTGTCAGAGAGAGAGAGAGAGAGAGAGAGAGAGAGAGAGAGAGAGAGAGAGAGAGAGAAACACAGCAAACACAGAGACAGGGAGACATACACAGAGAGAGAAAGAAAAACAGAGAAATAAAGACACAGACACAAACACACACACACACACACACACACACACACACACACCACACGGGGGGGGGGGGTGCGGGGAAGCACCCGTGGATCCCAGGTGATGAGGGAACTGTTGAGCTTGCCCCATTTGTTAACAGTTGTCTCTGGAACTCCATGTTGAGTGTTGGATGAACACTCTGGAATGGCACAGAGCACAAACTAGGACTTGGAAAGCCTGTAAGAGATTGGAGGGCCTTGGTTCTGAAGAATGAATTACACTAAAAACAGGACTGTAAAACTCTCTGTGAAATTTGCTGTTATAATTGCTTTGCTTTTCTTCAACCTTCCCGATAAGAATCGAAGTTTGCTTTGGCTTCTTTGTCCTTTTAAGGAAAAATGCAGCTGTATGGAGGTCTTTATTTCGTCGTCTTCTTATGGCTTTTTAGTGGTCCCAAATTAATGCGGATGATTTCCCATTGACATCGGAAGTCTTTTCCATTAATTTAAAAAGCAAGGAGGGTTTAGAGCCTGCACACATCTGCTTATCAAAGGACAGGTATTTCTGACTCTCAAACCTTTCCCCCGATTAATTATGTACTCTGTCTGCTTTTTAAAGCTTTTATTGCTTCCTCCTATTCTAAATTTTATTTGAATGCCATTAAATAAAATTTTAGGTGATTTTGCACACCTCTAGAAAAGATACCAAAACATTACATTATTGCTTTGAAATTTATAAGCACAAAAACATTTCCTGTTTCTTGGTGAAGTCATATAGTGCAATACTATTTTAGGGAATTTTCTTATGCTTGTATAATTTTATCTGTGGAGCAGTGAATCAAGCTCTGGGCAGCTGACTACATGGCTGAGGATTTCAGATCCTCTGGAAGCTCAATAACCCAGAAACCAAGGCGAATTATGATCACATCATAGGTAGTAGTAGGCTTGTATCTTTCTCCTCAACATCTCTTCTCTTAACATGGTTGATGTTTGGGACAGAGATACACATAAAAGATATATTTGTCTTTCAAACTTCCAGTTAATGGTGAGAATGCTGTGGAGAGCTGAGCTTCAGGGCCTTTGTGTCCCATTCTGCCACAGGTGCCCACCTACAAGTCTGGCTCCTTGAGTGTACATTCTTACAGGATTTGTGTGTGTGTGTGTGTGTGTGTGTGTGTGTGTGTGTGTGTGTGTTGTTGATGTTTTGTGTTATTGATGTTTTGGTGGGGGGAAGGGTGGGCACAGAAGTTTCCTGATCACAGGAATCAACACAGTTTCCAGACAGAGTTTGCAGGTTGGGAACAAAGTTCTAAGTCACACTTTATAAGCCACCGTTCCCCTCCAGAGAACAGTCTGAGCCAGTGTTCATAAGCACAAAGTGAGGAGACTTTACCAAGCACAGAGAGCCAAGCTTTGAGCACCACTGCCTGGCTATGACCTTCATTTCATTTCTGGTGGCCTTGAATCTCTGCTTTTCAGAAAAAAGACCTGTGTCTGTTCCTCTCCCACCCCCTTTCCTTCTAACACATTTTAAAATCTGACACTGGTAAGTTAAACCAACATTGGTATTGGATTCCGAGTCTAGAAAAGATAAATAGGATATTTAAAAATTCACAAATGCTCTTCTGGGATGCAAGTTTTATAGGGACAGCTTTTGGGTTTAAAACAGACTGTGTTTTTTGATGGTACAATTGTGCCTTTTGCCTCCTGGGTGGCTTCGGAAGCCAAATCCCAAGATAGTTATTGTTTGAGAATAGAATTGCTTTTTCACCTAATAGTGAAGCCTGGGACATATTAATGAAAAAAAATTACTTAAAGAATAAACTTTATTATCATATGTGATTAAAAAAATTATTGTAGGGATGAATTTCCATTTTTCCTCCATCCTTCTCCCTTTCCCTCTGTCTTAGTCAAAAAACTGAAGTATAAAATAAATTTTATGAAATACCAGAGTATATCTATGGTCCTGTCTAATTGGCCTCTGTTCAGCTGAGGATCAAGTAAGAATCTGAGTTATTATTTAACATGTTATGGTTCTAAGAGAACCTGCTGAACAATAAAATGGGATTTTGGTAAAATGTGTTCTCACATGTATTTCTGTTCTCAAATCCCACTAACATGGCACTGAAGGAATTACAAGAACTAACAAGGACAAAGGGAAGAGGAGATAGCACCATTCCACTGCAAATGGGAGAACTCATACAGTGCTGGAAGCCAAAAGAACAGCAGAAACTGAAAGTGTAGAGTGAAAAATTATAAAGGCCATTTTATGAAATATGTGTAGATTTCTTTGCCCTTAGACCTGGGCAGAAAAATGCAGGTCCCAGAACGCAGAACTGAAAATAAGATTTCAGGCCCCCCAGGACACTGGCTGGATGAATTACATTCCTCAAGCCTCAGGCAGTAGGCCCACCTATGGGTGGGAGAGGCCCAAAGCAGGAAGACACATTCCTGACCATAAAAAATACAAGCCATCTAGGTGGGGCTGTGACTGGAGGAAGTGAGAAATATTTTGTAATGACAGTATAGGGGACAGTGACTTGGTAAGACTACATTTTTGAGAAAAATGATTGTACTGAGTAATTTCCATGGCTATTAACCTTTCAGGGTGGGTTTCTCTGGAATGTTTCACTATTCTTATGTTATGTATCCTTGGCAACCTCTCACCCCCTCCCCACTCCCCTGGTTTGTGGTTTTGCTCTTTAAAAGACCCCTTAACCCATCACTCTAGGCCAAACCTTGCTCTTGAGAGAGAGCTTGTGGTTTGACCGCTGGCCAACTTCCCTAATAAAGCCTCTGCTGATTGCATCCAGGTATGGTTTCTTGTGATCTTTGGGTGGTCGTGATTTCCTGAGACTTGAGGAAGGGTCTCCTGAGTATGGGGAGGGGTCTTCAAAAGATATAGAAAACTTATGAAAAATATAGAAAGTTTTTATGACCCCTAGACCTGAGCAAAAGAATGCAGGTTCACTAGTCCCAAGGAAGCGGAGCTGAATGTAAGATTTCAGTCCTTCACTGCCCTGGGATACATTCCCATTCCGGGAGGAGTACATTATCCTTGAGTCATAGGACACTTGATGGATTAACATTCAAGAGAGAGAGGGAGGGACTAATTAACATTCCTCAGACCTCAGGGAAGAGAACCCACCTGTGGGTGGGGAAGGCCCAAAGCAGGAAGACACATTCCTGACTACAAAGAAAGATGCAAGTCATCTGGGTGGTCCCAAGATGAATGGTTGGGTGAGGTTACATCCTTACAAAAGATAAGTGTATAAGATGTCCACATGACCCTGACTAAATTTGGGTTGGGACTTTTCAAGACTTTCTACTGTTTTTATGTTATGTTTCCTTGGTAACCCCCTCGAGCCCCCCCCCCTTGGTTTGTGGTTTTCTCCTATATAAGCCCTCCTCACCCAGCCATTCTTTGTCAGTTCCTCTGCCCCTTCGTGGGATACGAATTGACCATCAGTCGCCTGATCCTGAAATATACCTCATGCTGTTGCATCAAGAATGGTGTCTTGTGAGTTTTTGGGTGGCCGAGAATTTCTGAGGCTTGAGGGAGGTCGTCCCTTCACGCGGGTGGCGGGGGTAGGGTGGGGTGCGGAGGGAGGGGGTTCTTACAAAACTATGTAGCAACTCAGAAAGAGGGCAGGGACACAAAGATGCAAAAATCTTGGAAGAGGTATGTCATGCGGCCAGCCACATTATACCTTATGGATCTAGAAGCTACTATGCAAAAGAAAACACACACACACAATGATGGGAATGAGATGTCCTAAAAATGACAATACAGAAAAGTAAGAGCCCTCTGCAGGTAGCCCATCACAAGGTAAAAAGGAGGAAAGCCAGAAAAGGGTGTTCAGGGATACCATGTCGCTTCTGCAGAACATGTCAGAGTCTTGGCGTTTTTTCAATAGGGATCTCCCTCAGCCTTCTTTTCTTTCTAGAATCCTAGGAGGCAGGTGGTCAAGTTTCATCTTCTGAATACAGTTGTGGATAGCCTCCCCCCTTGTATTTTGATGCTAATTCCCCTTTCCTGGGAAGGGCTGCAGAGGAAGTGTGAGTCAATACACAGGTGAATTCTAGTGAACCTTCTGTCCACCTTAATTTGTAAACTAAAGGCTGGAGCCAGTGATTGGGCAGTAGAAGGGGAGGTGGAGAAATAAAGGTTTGTGGGAAGAGAGAAAGAGGACAATGGAGGAGGACATCAGAGGAGCAGGAGGTGACAGAACAAGCGTGTCGCTTGGAAAACCCGCAAGTTATAAGTGTCTCGTAGCTGGGGAGTAGAGCAGTGTAGTGGTGAATCTGCCCAATCTAGGCATACAGCTTATATTCATAATTACTGAGTTGTATTTTCTTTGACCAGTCATATTTGAGTTGTTTAATTACTGCAACATGAATGACCTTTCTGTTGGGAGACTCACCTATCTGAGAGTTACAACCTTCAGATAACACATACAACCCTTAGCTTAGGTAGATTTTACTTTACAATCAATAGCAAGAAAACAGTCCAGTTATAGGTTTGTTTGAAGCTTGACTCTGACATCACCAGCAAGCGATCTCAGGTAACCTCGCCAAATTGATCTTAAAATTTCCCGTAAATTAGGAAAATCATTCCTTAGTTATGATGAGGACGAAATGCGATCCCTGTGTAAGAGCTTCCAAGGGACCTGGAGACACTTAATAAATAGCATCTTTTTTTTTTTTTCATTAGTTCATAGCAATCAATAATTATAGCAAAAGTGAGTCCTCTTGGAATAATTAAGTTACTCTGGCCCAGTAACCTTTGGCCGAATATTACTCTGAGAATATTATATTGGCTTGCTTTAGACTCTTGCTAAGTGACCTAGCTGTTGCCTGAGAAACAGTGATTTAAAGGAGATGTATGGATTTCTGCCTAAGTGTGATAGATGAGGCAAGATAACAGGAGGGAAAGGGGGGAAGCTCACAGAAGGAGGAAAAGGAATTGACTTTGGTTTTTCTGAGGGTGAGTGTCATTTTTCTTCCATTTGGTACCATGTTTTCTTTGATCACTTGAGGACTAGGTATCAAATACCTCTGCATGCTTCATAAAAGCAGCAGATTTGACAGGGGGTTTGAAAGGTTCAGAGATAGGGAGAAAAGGAAGGGGTAGTGCTTAGCACCAGTTGCCAGACTGGAGAGGACCGGCCATGACACAACAGGGTGCAGACGGATGGAGGAGGCTGGAAGGACGTGAGCGGCCCGGACACACACTGGGATCCAAGCCCGGCTGATTACTTTCCTTTCAAACCTCACAACTCCAACCTTCACCCAAAGTGCTAGCCTATGATGTAGCTGTTTAAAGCCCCCATTTGACAAATGAGGAAATATAAGCAGAGAAGCTAAATAATAATTTGTCCACAGTTGAACTCTCAGCCGAGCGGAGATTTGTGTCGGGGTGAATCCCTCGTTCAAGTCCATCTGCTTTCCCTATACTTTCGCTCTCTCTTTCCCAGGACATGATTCATCTTTATGAAATAAGTGCATGCAGTCTTTTGTGAGGCATAATGCAGTGTATAAATCTAAGACATTTAGGCATTATTTCACATTTGAAAACCAAAAGACACCTAAATGTCGGAGGAAACGGTGAGAGTCAGGTAACACTAAATGCATTTTTGTTTGCTTTTTGCTGGTGGGACAGTTGGAAAGATAAGGTGGATTTGGAGCTGAAGTGGAGACCAGCGGAGGGTGGTGAGTTTTAGTATTTTAAGAGAAAAGCAAAAAAGGTCCTATTACTTCGTGGTACTAGAAAATACTCAGTCTCCGCCTTTGTTTCCTACATTATAAAATTGTAGGAGTATAATGTGATCTTTCTGAGTGTAAAACTAAATGTCCCAGGTGCTGCTTTGGCTTTTCCCATGACAGCACAAGTCCAGACCCTTTTCTTTTCATTTGGAAGCTTTAGCTTTTATTAACAGCCTACAACCAGTGGAAACACAGTATGCAGACACATCACCGGAAGAGCCACTGTCTGCGCACATGCGGACTCAGGTGAGTGTCTAGTCTGCGTTTCCGGCAAGCTCTCAGGTAAAGCCTGAGAACTGATTCTGAGCCACGCCACAGTGAGAATATACATCTGTGCTGTAAAATTAAACATTTACGCTCTGCAGGGATGTGGTGGTGCACGTTTTTAATCCCAACACTCAAGAGACAGAGGCAGGCGAATCTTGGGAGTTTAAAGTCAGCCTGGTCTATAGAGTGAGTTCCAAGATAGCCAAGGTAACATGGAGAAAAAAAAACCAAACAAACAAAAACAAAAACAAAAACAAAAACAAAAGAAATCAGGCTGGAGAGATGGCTCAGCGGTTAAGCACTGACTGCTCTTCCAGAGATTCTGAGTTCAATTCCCAGCAACCACACGGTGGCTCACAACCATCTGTAATGGGACCCGATGCCCTCTTCTGGTGTGTCTGAGGACAGCTACAGTATACTTATATAAAATAAATAAATCTTTTTAAAGAAATCAACAAAAATTTACACTTTTCAATCAACCTATCAGCATGTGTTTAGCAAGTATGTGCTTTGTGAACAGTAGTGCAATACAGCAAAATATAAACCTTATTTACATTCCTTTAAGGATTCTTAAAATCTGAAGAGACGCCGGGCAGTGGTGGCGCACTCCTTTAATCCCAGCACTTGGGAGGCAGAGGCAGGCAGATTTCTGAGTTCGAGGCCAGCCTACAGAGTGAGTTCCAGGACAGCCAGGGCTACACAGAGAAACCCTGTCTTGAAAAACAAAAACAAAAAACAAACAAACAAACAAAAATCTGAAGAGAACATAAATGGTAGCGACAGTAAGATGCTATATGGAAGAGCTGTGATGCTTCTTTATAGTTGGGATAGGAGAAAGTATCACAGTAATTCTCTGCCTGCAAATGGAAACGACGACGACGACAGTGGACACTTTCAGAGCTGGGGGTCCGGTAGGGATGAGTTTTATTTTATTTTAGAAGTATGAGAATTGGATTGGAGAAGCTTAATGACACACCTAAGATCACCCAACTAGTAAGCCGACAGAAGTGGAAATAAAATCAGCTAAGCTCTGTGAGGGTGAGTTACGCAGCTGATTGTGGTAGTACTATGCTGGTGGCGGTGGCAGCGGCATCGGTGGCGGCGGTAAGGGTGCTCCTGAAGGTGATGAAGGCACTGGAGGTGCTAATAGTAATGTGAAAGGGACTCTTCCTTAAACAAGGACCATCGCTTCTATCTTTTTGACTTGTGTCGTTTGTTCTGGATAAAGGAGAAAGACTGAGTGGCTTCAACCTATGAAACCTATGACAGAGAGGGCCTGGGGCACCCCAGTGTGCTCTTGGCCTGCTTGGGTCTTCCCCTTGTGTGGTAAAGAGGACAGAAGCAAAGAATCTCCGTTGCAACTCACGAGCGAGGGTACAAAAGCACACAAGAGTTCCACTGAATGCATCTGGCAAGCATTTCGTCTTCCCTTAAATAAAATAAATTCCCTTAATAAAGCCAATGGAGGCAGAGTTGGTGGTGGGGGTGAGGGGTAAAGAGGACAGGAATGATTTATGTCAGGGCCAGGAGAAGCCCTTGATGGCTCAAAACGACCTATTTAGAACTGCTCAATCTAAAGCCAAGTTATACACTGGTTTCCCTTCTTGTGCCAATCTTACGTTTTAAAAAAAATATAACTTTTATGAATATCATCATTAGCTCTATAAGCACAGGGAAGTATAAGTTAATTCTACAGTAAAGTGATTATTAAATCCATTAGTCATATACTGGGAATCCATAATTAACTTATTCTCCAGCATCAAGTAAATGATTCTACTGTGTGCTTTAAGAAAGCAATTGTTCACTAATATGCAAAATACAGCAGAACTATTAGATCATAAAGCCATGCAATCTTATAATTAAATTATAAATTTTACATATTTTAATAATGTGCTTTATATACTTTAATTGTTTTCTACGCAAGATTAAAAGGAGGTGCCATGGTTTTTCTCAGACATATTATATCTTGACCTGAACCATGCAATACTTAATAATAATTGATGAGTATCTACCAGGGATGACAGCAGTCTTTCAGAAGCATCAGATAATTCTTTGGATTGTTGCAGAGGATTAAAATGAAGGTAGGCATTGGTTTTAAGTGGAGTCACAGCTATACCCTTGGGCTTTCTTTGTTTCCCCGCTTTGCTGTTATAACCACCATAGGCATCCACATTCTCTTTGTAGGCCACACCAATGGACTGGCCCCTATTTGCATTGCCTTAGTTGTACATGTGGGTAAAGGCAACATGCACATTAAATTCTCTGCAGGGAACTCGTGCACCCACATGAGCAATCTATTGTTGTTATTGTATTCTGGATTAAATAATGATGCCATTATTTTCCATGTGCAGAATTAAATGTATTTGAAAGAACTGGGAAATACCACAGATCTGTGTTAAGGGGAGTCACTTCAGTTTTTCTAAATCCTGATTGCTGCAGAGGGAAGTATACTGTGGGTCCCCCTTTCTTTTCCTTTGGATAGTGCTAAACTCCCGCTGGCATGATTACTCTATCCCAGCCTGCTTTCCAGTTTCTAGAAGTAATATGCACAGAAGATGCCCTGTGCATGAGGAGAAAAAATGGTTCATTCATTCCGCCAGTCATTCAGCAAACACATAGAGAATGTAGTAGATGCTCGGCCCTGAGCTCAGCATTAGCGGTATAGGGATGCAAGAGAGGGTGGTGTTACTTGACTTGGGCTCAGGAAAAAGTCCACCACTTAATGCTGAACAGTAAGCTTACCTAGGCTTGCCAGAGCAACACAGCGCGGCGGGGTGACTTGACAGAAATCCATTTTCACAGCTCTGGAGGCTAGAAGTCCAAAATCAATGTGTTCACCATACTTCTCTTCTGGCAGATATGAATCATCTACAGATCCCCTAGTCCCGGAGTTAGAGACACTTGTCAGCTGCCATGTGGGTTCTGGGAATGGGTCCTCTTGCTCACCAAGGCATCTCTCCAGCCCTGTTTTGTCTGCGCCTTTCAGCTCAGCCACAGTTTCACCTTCTGCAGGTTTATTATTCACATCCAGCTGCTGGTCGAATGTGTCCAATAGATGTTAACAGGGAGAGAGAGCAAACATGCTCGCACAATGTTTACTCTAGCATGGTTTTATAATTGTTCCATTTTATGATTTGTTGTCCTTAAACCTAATTGGTAAAATCAGTTTCATCACAGGTATGTATCAGAAGAAAACGGTGTCTGCAGATTTAGTACTAACCATGATTCGGGGCATCTTCTGCAAGTCTTGTAACATATCTTAAAGAGTATTAAGTCTCAAACCCAGTACAGGTTACAGGGCATGGCTGCCATACCCCACACTCTACCCTAAACTTCTCCAGCCCCGAGCTGGGCTGCTCCCCCCACCCCCACCCCTACCCCCTAGTTGACCTTCACCACTATACTCCAGCCATTTTGCTTACCTGGCCCCTTTGTTTACCCTTTACTCTCCTGGATCTCCTTCCCCCTCCCCCTCTCCTCACCTGGCTGGCTCAGGATGTGTTCACTTTGGACTCTCTCAGATGTCCTTGCCTCTGGCCAGGCTCTCCCTTTTATCTACAATAAACCAGCACTCCTCCTCTTCTTCTCCTCTTCTTCTTCTTCTTCCTCCTTCTCCTCCTCTTCTTCCTCCTTCTCTTCTTCCTCTTCCTCTTTGTCCTCTCTGATACCTGGGAGCAGTCATGTCCTTCCATTTTATTTATTTATTTTGTTCACTCACAGAGTTGACTATTGCATTCACCTTCTAAAGGCAAGATCTTGGTACCTCCCTATTTAAAAAAAAAAAAAAATCTCAGACTTGGGGCTGGAGAGATGGCTCAGCAGTTAAGAGCACTGACTGCTCTTCCAGAGGTCCTGAATTCAATTCCCAGCAACCACATGGTGGCTCAACAACCATCTATAATGGGATCCGATGTCCTCTTCTGGAATGTCTGAAGATAGCAACAGTGTACATAAAATAAATAAATCTTTTTAAAAAAAATCTCAGATTTGAAAAAAAAAGGAATTATGATTTGAATACAGTTTATCACATGCATATGGCTTTCATGTTCCAGAACCTGGAGCGGGAAATGTGAAAATATAATAATAACAATGATGATGATGGTGGTGTTGATGATGATAGCTTGGTAGGGATGGGCAGATATGGGTCAGTTGAGTTACTGCACATAGAAATAAATTGCGAGCCAGATCTAGAAGCCAGGTGGCCTATTGGGATCTCACTTCTGCTACTAGGTAGCAGTTTGTTTTCTCTGTCTTGGAATGAGGATAAAAACAACCCTTCCCTCTTAGGCTATCATGAGGATTAGAGGAGTCAATTTAACAAAAACATTTGTGACAGGATCTGGCACCTCATAACAATGATGGCTAATAATAATAATAATAATAGTAATGGAATAATAAGAACACTATTATTATTACTATGATTATTGGTGGTTTGAATATGCTTGACTCCTAGGAAGTGGTACTATTAGGAGGTGTGGCCTTGTTGGAATAGGTGTGGCCTGTTGGAAGAAATGTGTAGGTTGGCTTTGAGTGCTCAAGCTCCGCCCAGTGTGGAAGAGAGAGCTTCCTTCCTGGTTGCCTGCAGAAGCCAGTCTCCTGGCCGCCTTCAGATCAAGAGGACAAGATGTAGAGCTATTGGCTCCTCCAGTACTGCCTGGTGCCATGTTTCCACCATGATGATAATAGACTGAACCTCTGAAACTGTAAGCCAGCTCCAATTAAATGTTTGCCTTTATAAGAGTTGCCTTGGTTTTGGATGATGTCTTTTCACAGAAATGAAAATCCCTAAGAACATGTATATGTATATATATGTGTGTATATATATGTATATATACAACACACACATATATACATATAGTGTGTATATATATGTATATATACAACACACATATATACATACATATATATATATGTATATATATATATATACTTATACACACACACATATATGGTATGTGTGTGTATAGTTGCTAATAGAGGTATTTAACTATTGTTCCTAGAAGTGCATCTGTTAATGGGTTCACACTGCCTGGAGCAGCATTCCTTGAAGTGTGCCCCACCCATCTCCCCTTGGTGTTTTTACCCTGGACATAACTGTGATAAGCCAGGTGCTGAGTGCTCAGAGACGTAAGCCTGTGTCCTGAGGGCTGCTCCATAAATGCTGTGCAGGAGAAATAAGAGTATCTGGCCCTGGAGATCTAGGAGCTTTTCTCTGTCCAGGCACATGGAGAAAACCATGGGAAAGTGGAAGCAGGCAGTGGACGGCTGGATCTCGGAGCTCTTTCAAAGGATTTAGCCTACTACCCAGGGAAAGATATGGAGCCCAAGGAAGGTCCACCCATTTAGCAAAATGGAAATGTATGAAGAATTCAGGCCCTACCAGGCCTCCTTACTTGGATCCTCCTACTCTTTGACAATCCAAACTAAACTTGGCTTCTGAAAATTGGCTGACAGAGCAAGGGCTTGTTTAATTTGTGAGTTTTGGACACAAAAATCATTCTTTGTGGCAGCTCCATTATTGACACATGGGGGACTTAGCTCTGTCCTGTTTATATAACAGCAGTTGATAGATAGTGACTTCATAGTTGGATATTTATGAGAGCTTTCATTTCAAATAATATAGCTTTGGCCCATGGCAATGCTAAGGCTCTTACCTCTTATTATGGAGAAGCTAAATCTTTAGGATATTGTAACCGTAACTGCAGGGTCCCTTTGATCTACCCGGAAGAACTGCAAAAGTTAATATTTTTGAAAGCAATGAAAGCTTTATTATAAAAAGTCTCATTGGGAAGTTATCTGTCCCTAAAACATATAGGCTCCCAGAAGGTCAGAAACATAAAAGAGCAACTTTCCATATGTCTTTTCCCCCTTATGATTCCTATCCCATAACAAGGTAATTTAAAAGGAGGGAGAGAGTCTCTAGATTTTCTTTAGAGTACCTTGCCATGCCCTCCAGCTAGGTCCCAGTTCTGAGGAAAGCTGCTGCCAAAGTCCATTATTCATAGTTTAAGGACAATAGCCCCAGCTGTATCAGGTATGAGGCTTCTGACAAATGCTGCCCTTTCTCTGAAGACAACCACTGTACTTGGGGTGGCCTTCTTTGCTTCAGCTCTGAGATTTTACCTATTCAACAGGATTGAGGAGATCCTTGGTATTCTGTGGGTTTTAAATCTTGGTAATATGATTGGAGAGTCTCAGTAGTTATGGAATTACTGGGGCGTGAAAAGAACGATTAGATGGTGATAATACCTCTGGAGGAGAATGTGACCATGCCTTAGGGTTTGCATTGCTATAAAGAGACACCATGACCAAGGCAAGTCTTATAAAGGACAGCATTTAATTGGGGCTGGCTTACAGGTTCAGAGGTTCCATTCATTATCATCAAGGTAGGAGCATGGCAGTGTCCAGGCAGGCATGGCTCAGGAGGAGCTGAGAGTTCTATATTTTGATCTGAAGGCTGCTAGAAAACTGGCTTCCAGGCAGCTAGGAGGATCTCAAAGCCCACTCCCAAACTGATACACTTCTTCCAACAAGGCCATACCTCCTAATATTGTTCACTCCTTGGGCCAACCGTATTCAAACCACTACAGACCACTACCATGATTTTGAGCCAAATTTGAAGCAAACTTGATTTTTATTGAGGTGCACCCAAGAGCTGGCCAGTAACTGCCTCTTAAGTAGCGTTAAAGAGAGCAGCCCTTAGGACCCTTTTAAGGAGTAAAATCACTAGTCGTTCAAATCAGGTTTACAGAAGACAACAGAGCTTTAAGGAAACACAGAAAAACAACAACCAAAACACAAAAGCTAGCCTTCATCATGTGGTCAACATGTGATTAGGGACTTAGGGAGTGCTTAGGCTGTCCCCCAAAATAAGTCAAGGTCATGGGTTGGGGCAGGTCAGGTTCCAGGAAACAGAAGCTTATTTTTAACCATACAGCATAATGGCCCCTGCCTTCAAAATGGAGTCAGGAAGGTTCCTCAGTGGGCAATAGCCTTAGCTGTGTCGGGTCAGAGGCCTCTGCTGACAAATATTGCACCGTCCTTGAAGACAACCATGGCACTTGGGGTGGCCTTCTTTGCTCCAGCTCTGAGAGCTTATCCTATTCAACAATACTCTTCAAAGATGGACCCTAGGAGTCTGTAGAGAAGTGCCAAGTTGCTCTCTGCAGCTCTCTGGAAAGAAAATGGGTGGTGTGAAAGGCTGAGGAACAAAGGCTCTCTGAGTAGCACAGCAAGAGCTAAATGACTAGACTAAAAACCACCAAACCAAACACAGTGGCATGAAGCGAGGGCAGCAGACAGCTTAGTAGCGAGGGTTTACATTTTCTTGTTCTTGTTTTTATAAAGCATACAGTTTAACAGGGCCCAGAGCAACTGCTCGCTCTTGAGAGATTAGTGAGAGAAGCTATACTCAGAATTGGCCCTGAAGTCCCAACCATCATTACCCCAGACTGGAACTGTATTTGGAGATAAGGCCTGTAGAGGGATGATTAAGTGGAAGTAAGAGCCTTAGAGTGGGTTCAGATCCACCGTACTTGGTGTCCCTGTAAGAAAAAGAAAGTTAGATATAGAACAATAGAATGAGAAGCTTGTGTGAAGACACAGGAAAAAAGATAGTCACCTATGAGCCAAGGACAGAAGTTTTAGAAGAAGTCTTAGATCAAGGACTTCTACCTTACTGTGATACACACCGAAATGCCTGAAAAAAAAAAAAGAAATCAGATTAAGGAAGAAAGGATTATTTACGGCTCATGGTTTGAGGTTATCACGGCAAAGGGGGTTTGAGGTAGCTGGTCACATTGTATCTGCAGCAAGGAAGCAGGAGACTTTCTCCTTTTTATTTAATCTGGGACCCTAGACCACAAGATGGTGCTATGTCCACACTCAGTGTGGGTCATCTCCCCTCAACCCCATCACACACATAACCTAGAGGCTAGTCTGATCTAGGGGAGCACCCAGAGGCTTGTCTCCTAGCTTGATCCTATCAAGCAGACAACTAATATTAACCATCAGAGCTAATGAACTGAAATGTGGGACAATACATTTCTGTTCTTAGAGCTACCCAATCTATGGAATTTGTTATGGTGGTATTAGCAAACTCTTGAGTTGTTTGGAGGAAGAAGGAGAAGAAAGAAATCTAATTTACAGCCGTGCAAATCACCAAATACAGGTGGTACCACCTAAAAAAAGGTTTATTTTTAAATTATGTATATGTGTGTGTTGGGAGGCATTGCATGCATTTGAGTGCAGGTGTCCATGAAGGTCAGAAGTGTTAGACATCCTTGGAATTATTAGAGTGATATAAACCACATTTTGGAGTTATAGGTGGTTTATGAGCAGCCCAATGTATGTACTGGGAACCGAACTTAGGTCCTCTGGAAAAGCAAGATATGTTTTTACATGCTGAACATCTTTGCATGCTGCGGCAACACTTTTCAAAGCATGAAGTACCAAGTGTTGAGCCCTGTCATGTCTTGTGCTTGGATTCTTCTATTGGCTAAATCAGGGTTCACCTGCAAAGCTCTCAAAGTCCAGTACCCAACCTGAGGTGAAAGGTTAGGGTTCACACATAGAAACTCAGACTTCTGGCTTTCATGTGTCATTTGTCTTATTAAGTTTTAAGAAAGAGTTACTTGTCTGGATTCCTTTACTATTTAAACATTTAAAAAACATCTGGTTCCAAATATGTTTTTAGCAAAGACTATGCCTTTCTATTTACCACGCATGTTTCAAGTATCAATGTGGTTCTAAAAGAATTTTCTCATACACCTGCCCCACTGTAGTCTAGGAAGCAAAAGACTTGTACTGCAAAGAAAAGATAAAAATCCTTCCTGGGAACTGAAAATTAAATGGAAACTAACTCTCTGGGGACCCAGTCTTGTGGGTAATATTTAGCAAAACCTTTCATAACGACCTCTGCTTGAACTATATTGTAAACTTTGCTCACTTGAGAGCAAGTTTTAATAAGAGTAAGGCCAAGCACTGGTCACCCTCTTGCTTCCTGCTTTTTGATGTGATCTATTTCCTTAAAGGTGTCCCTGCCATAGCCATCTGCCACAATGTGATGCCCTTGCCAGAGCCCTATCTTGCTGTTTAGACTTCTCGCACCCATAATTATAAACCATAAACCTCTTTCCCTTAGAGTGTTAGCCTGCTTTAGGGATTTTATTACAGAAATGCAAACACAAACTAATGGAAGTGCTTTCTTCCTAAGGACATCTGCATGTTCTCTGGCAGCAAGGTATAAGCAAAAAGATTGGATAGGCATGGTGGTATATGCCTTTAAAACTAGCTCTTAGGAGGTAGAGACATGAGGATTTCTGAGTTCAAGGCCAGCTCGGTCTACATCGCAGGTTTCAGGAAAGCCAAGAATACATAAAGAGACCCTGTCTCCAAAAACAAACAAAACCAACCAACCAACCAACCAACCAAACAAAAAATGGATTGCAAGTCTCCTAGAGTTTCACTGGGCAGAAGATTCATGCACATTGGTCCCCGTGTCAGCCTTGCATGGAGCCAGGCTGCTATTTATTGTCAGTAGCTCCTGTAAGTAGTTTGTTGTTGCTGTCATCTGTTTATTTTGGGAGAGTTCTGGAATGGTGTAAATGAGAGTTAAAAGATTATTATGTAAAAGTACGAAAGTGTGGAATCTGAAGCGTAGGAACTGACACACTAATTAGAAATTCCAGGAACTCTTCCGCACTTTTTGCAGCACTAATCTTTTACTTCAGCTGTCAGGAGAGAGCAAGTGGGTTTTATTTTAAGCTGTCAGACCGACTTTAGTGTTTGCTGAGCCTCAAAAAAAAAAAAAAAAAAAAAAAAAAAGGAGAGAGAGCATCTTTTTTTTTTTTTGAAAATGGAAACCTGGTGCTTGATACCCACTTTTTTGTTTTTAAGATGCTCCTAAATCTAGAGGCCTGGATCCATTAGGTGCCCACAAAAGACAGTTAAACCAGATCCTGTGAGCTTTGTTTTGTTTTCCCAGATAATGTGTCTTTTATTTTTATACAGCAACCTCTCAGCGGTAGTCCCAATAAAAAGAGCTATCATTTACCATGCACCCAGCAGCGTGCTAGGAGCGGCAGCGGCGGCATGTGTTCTGCACACCTTGCATCTTTGTGCGCATCAGACATGTTGTATCACTGAAGCCCACGAGGGTGACTCTCTACAGAGAAGGACATAAAGCTGAAGGAGGTTAAATCAGGCCACAGACCTTTGTGATGGAGGGCAGGACCGGGACTTAAACCCAAGTGGACTCAGGTCAAGGGCTCTGGGCCACAGTGTGAGCTCACAGTCAATTCAGTTTGTCCTATTCAATTCCATGTCAGCCTCATGAGCTGGGGGACCGTGAGTTCAGCCAGCGTGTCTGAGTAGGAAGGAGGAGATATGTTCTTGTTGTTGGCGTTCCTATCTTTCATCCTTTTTATTGTCCAACAGAGTCATATTTGGGAGACTTCTGATAACTTGTAGGAGTTAAGTAAATATACATGCTGGATAAAATCCTAGTGCAAACAGACCAGATTGGAAGCCTAGTTCTTCCCACGTATATCATACCCTCCCATGTATATAACCACAAGGCAACCACTGAACTTCAATGAATCATTGCTTCCCCTGTTTGTAAAATGAATTAATAGCGTCTATCTTAGGGAGTTAGAGTCAGAACAAGAGACAGGGCAAATGAGGTACTTGGTATGTGGTTGGCTTTTAATAAATTGCTGTTGACTTGCGTCTTTGCACCCTGGACTCCTGTTGTTTTATGTGACTCACAACATCAAGTCTATCTAAAATACTGGAGAAGAAGCAAAATGAGAAACCACTGGTGGACAGCATCAGGGTGATCAATCTTAATATTTTCAGCAAGCAAACTGCAACAAGTTGTTTTATGCCAGTGTTCTGTCTGGAAAACATTATAAAACTTTGAGAAGACAATGGCACGCTAGCACAGTGCTTTCTAAAGCACCGAATGCTTTTCTGATAAAGATATAACTTTATTGCTTTCTATGTACTCTCTTGTTTAATACAGTAAGCAAATGGGAGATAATTTGAAATACTTTTACCACCGTTTACAGTGTCAGAACATGCAACTTACCTTTAAGAATGCAAACGATTCATTGTTGGCATTTTGGAGACTACAAATGCACCTTTAAAACAATCATTTGTATGGTGCCAAAGGGATCAGATTCTTAGGCTCTTCCCTCTGTAGTAATGAAATAGGATGGTCTTGTGAACTGTATTCTTGGAGCATCTAAGCCAGGTCAAATATATCTTTGTGATCTCTGTAGGTTCTTTTAGAAGCAAGGGGTGAAAAGCTGGCTCCTCTATGCTTAAAAAGAAGTCTTTAAAATTCCTTTGGGGAGAAGAATGGCAAAGAGTCCAGAGATACCTCTGGTTTGGGAGGTAAAATAGTTCTGGCAGAGGGAGAGGGCCTGTGGAGCCACAGGTAACAGATAATTGCATGGTGTCTTTTTTTCATGGGACTGTTGTGTTTCCTCGAACTGATACACTGTAGTCTTATAACCCTGGTTCTTTGTAGACAGAATCTGAGGTGCATACATTGCATTCTTTGGGAGAGCTGGAGGGAACCAATGGAGAGAACACTGGGTTTAGGTGGTATGGCCTCTAGATCTGGTTGTGCTGTGTTTCATCTGGGATGTATCTTGTGGTCTCTAACCCTCACCTATATTAATATGGGGAACAGACTGGTTGAACCTCATCATGTCCCAGCTACTTCTGAAGTCTAACTTTCTAGAGATTTAAATGATGTATGTGTGATCATGTGTCCAACTAATTAGCACCTATTTAAATGAATTATGTCACACTTCCAAAACACTTTTACTTCTTAATCTTATTTTTTAACCCTCCCACAAACCTGTGAAATAGGACGGGTAAATGCTTTTGTCCCATTTGACATATTAGGAAACTTAGGCAAATAGAGATTAAGTTAATGGCAGAGTCCAGGTCTCCTGACTCTCATTTCTGGGTTCCTACACTAAATTAAGCTTGGATTAGTCTATTGGGATAAGTGCGAAAGGGTATACAGCTGAATTCTTTGTGGAAAAAAAAAAGTAACTTGATAAATTATATTAAATTACTACAGTAGATAAAAAACAAACTTGTATTTCCCTTGTGGAGAATTTGCCTTTGAATCCCACTGTGAAATGGATTAGAACGTTTCGTTAGGATGTAAGCAATGTACAAACCTAGAAAAGGTACACATCTCATATCCTTCTAAATGGATAATTTCTCCTGGGACTTCTTTACATTCTGAAGATTCATTTATTATTGCATTCTAAGGAGCGAGGCTTTGAATGCCACGGCATCTGAGTCTAAGTTTTATTGGTGGCACCTGTGGTTATCGCTTTCCTCTTCCTCTCTGTTTCCTTTGTTCTGCTTCATAGACAAGATTTGATTTATGAACGAGAGCTTTTTGATTCTTCAAGATATAGTTTGGTGAATTGGTTCAATAACTTGTTATTGAAAAGCAAAATCCATCAGGGACGTGGTATCTGCCTACTTCTCGAAGAGTCTCTCTTAGAGACTCTTTATTTACCACCAGTGCCTCAGCCCTGGGTTTTATGAGGACCTAGCCATATTTTGTTTGTTTGTTATAGATGTCTATGAAAGGGTTCAATCTAAAAGACCAGCTTTAAGGCATCCTGTAACATTTGAAAAATTAAACAAATGTCTTAATTCATAAGGTAACATGCACAATACCATCCAGACAGCGAGGCCTTTGCCTTTACTGCAACACAGAGTGGACTGGGGGCAGACTTCCAGAAGCCATAAGAGTGAGAGAGGAGCCTTTAATCTCAGTACTTGGGAGGCAGAGGCAGGCAGATCACTGAGTTCGAGGCCAGCTGGTCTATAGAGCAAGTTATAGGACATCAGGGCTACACAGAGGAACCCTGTCTCAAAAAACAAACAAGCAAACAAAAGAATGAGATAGCAATGTTTGGAGATTCCCTCCTCTGACAGTCATAGATCTGAAGCATTCCTGTTTCTAGGCTATGTTCCTTCTCATTTGTGTCTAACAGCTCTTCCTCCACCCCTCACCCCAGTCATTTTTTAAAAGGAGGCTTTGGTGTTGTACCCTTGACCTCCTCAAGAGGTATCTACAAGATACTGCCATTCCCACCCACCGTAAAAGCTGAACGCTGGTCACACGGAATCTAACTTTTGCTTACCTGGCATGTTCCTTCACTTGGCTTACGACTCAGCGTCTCAGACACCAGGGTTTGTAATGAAGAGCAGCTCTGCCCTTGAACACCCCCTCGCTCTTCAGTCTCAGTCTTACTGTTGGATGCCATTTTGTCTTGTTACAGTCTTTTCAGACATAGACACTTACCTGTTCCTTCTTGACACTGACATAAAAGATTCAAATGAGACAAAGGAAAAAAAAAAAACCCTCTGCTTCCCATCTGCTGTATACATTATTCATGTATTCAGCTAGACTCTTCCATGTGGCAGACACACTGTATAATCCTTCCCCGAAAAGGTCTCTGAAAATAGTTTTCTTCCAGCTGTTTTCCTTTTGTACTGAGGCATTTGCAGTTGGCATCTGTTTACACACACACACACACACACACACACACACACACACACACACACACACACACCACACACACCACACACACAGACTTAAAGCTTTGAAATATACAGTTCTTGAGCTCAGGGGCCTAGGTTAAGACTCTAGGGTCAGTTGCCTCCAGAGCTGCACTGTGCACTGACAGGTCTTATGGTTAGTCAGATTTGGGAAGCATGGCTTCAAAGCATGTGTGCTCAAGCCCTTGACACCATCTCTAGAGTGAATGAATCGCTAGGACAGCGGTTCTCAACCTGTGGGTCTCGACCCTCACAGGGGTTGCACATTTACATTATGATTCATGATAATAGCAAAACTATAGTTACAAAGTAGTGATGAAATAAAATTTCTGGTTAAGGGTTCACCACAACACAAGGAACTGTATGTATTAAAGGGTTGTGGCATTAGGAGTGTTGAGCACCACTGCTCTAGAGTGTTCTAGATGTTCTAGAGGCTTCACAAGACTCAGCACACAGTTGCATGCATGGGTATATATTTTTTTTTTTTAAAGAAGAGGATTTATAGGAAAGTCAGCAGAGGGAATAGTATCATGGGGCACAATCCAGAGGATATAAGAGCCTTTCTCAGTAGAATCAGCCAGTACCTGCTTAATCCCTCTGGTGTAGAATTCCAGCAACTAGGAGATCGTTTGCACTAAGATGCTCACTAAAGATTCAGTGCCCTGACTTGTACCAGGTGCCAGTCACATAGCACTTTCTTCCTACCTTGTTCCAATATTCTAGACTCAAAGCTTTGGCAGACAACTTAGGTACCTTAAGCTATTTCATTGGCTAGAAAATGATGGAACATAACTTCAAACCCAAATTGCCCCATGTCAGCTGAGGGCCAACCCTACAAACAGCATCCTAAGCTCCAGTCAGGGCATATGTCCAAACTCCATATGTGACAGTGCACATATGTGAAATATTTCACATATGTGAAATGGCTTAAGGTACCTGAGACTTCAAAGTAGAAAGCAGGGGGCCAGAGGATGGCTCAGCAGTTAAGAGCACTAGCTGCTCTTCAAAAGGACCTTGGTTCAATTTCCAGCACCCATGAGGCAGTTTACAACTATCTATAACTCCAGTTTTAGGGGATATGGCAGCCTCTTTTGGCCTCCATGAAGTGTATACACACACACACACACACACACACACACACACACACACACACACACCACCCACCACCCCCCCAAGGTCACAAACACATTAAAACAAAACAAAACAAGGGGCTGGAGAGATGGCTCCGTGGTTAAGAACACTGACTGCTCTTCCAGAGGTCCTGAGTTCAATTCCCAGCAACCACATGGTGGCTCTCAACCATCTACAATGTGATCTGACATCCTCTTCTGGTGTATCTGAAGACAAGTACAGTGTACTCATATACATAAAATAAATAAATAAATAAATAAACAAATAAATAAATCTTTAAAAAACAAAAATAAGAAATAGAGAGCAGGTTGCAACCAGGGGCAAGTATAACCTTTAAAAGGCTACCCCTAGGGATCTACTTCTTCTAGGTAAGTCCCATTTCCTTTGAGTTTTTTTTTAAATTTTATTTTATGTGCATTGGTGTTTTGCCTGAAAGTGTTTATGAAAGGGTGCCAGATCTTGGAGTTACAGACAGTTGTGACCAGCTATGTGGGTGCTGTGGTTTGAACCTGGGTCCTCTGGAAGAACAATCTGTGCTCTTAACCACTGAGCTATCTCTTCAGCCCCTAAGTCCTGCTTCCTAATGGTTTCTCAGCCTCTCAAAGTAGTTCCATCAACTAGGGAACAAGTGTTCAAAACATGAACCTTTGGGGGAACATTTCAGATTCAAACCATAAAAGGCAGAAAGAGAGACTGATGGATGAAAGAGATAGAATTTGGGGGAGGGGAGCTATGTGTATGTATATGTATGTACATGTATATATACAGGGCGGAGGTTCAATACTGGGTGTCTTCCTCAATTTCTCTTTACCTTATTTTTTTGAGGCAGGGTCTCTCACTGAACCTGAGGTTTGCTAAGTCAACTAGATTGATTCCTGTCTTCATTTGCCCATTGCTAGGATTATAGTCATCATGCTTGGTTTTTGTGTGTGTGTACATGTGGTTAAGTGTATATGTGTTTATGTGTGTAATTGTGGTGTATTTGTATATGATGTGTGTGTGTGTTTGTTCATGTAGTGTACATATAGTTCATGTAGTTCAATCACTTTGTCTTATTCCCTCAAAACAAGATGTTTCACTACAACAGGAGCTAGGCTGGCTGGTAGTCAGGAAGCCCTGGGCAATCCTCCTATGTAGGCATTACCCTTCACAGAGCTGGGGTGGTAAGTATGTGGCCACATCAGGATTTTTGTGGGGGTCCTAAGAATCGAAAACAAATCCTCATGATTGCATGACAAGACATCTCCCTAGACCTTCCTGAGGATCTTAATAGCATCCACCTGCCTTTATTTGAGAAGGAAGCAGGCCGAGGCAGAAAGATGTGATCCACCCAACTCCCAAGACATCTTGGGCACGGGCCTGTTTTCACTAATAGAACAGTACACAGCATGCAAACACATCGAGGGCTTACAAACACTTAAGCCCTCAATGGTCATAGAGAGGCAGATGAACATTCAGCTATGCAGATATATTTTTTAGATTTATGTTCAATTTTTCCAAATAGAATAGTCTTTTTTTTTTTTCTGGATCCTGGAAAGGCACCACTATAAACAGACTAGATGGATGGTCATTGAAAGCTGTGAGAGCCACACCACTCCACTCTAAGTCTGCCCAAATAAATCGCAATTGTGACGCTCAATCTCCTGGGCTGTTCGGAATATTCATAAGCATTTGCTTCTGTGTTAGCAAGCCATTGTATAAGACTTTAATTTTCATCACCGAGAAGCACCTCTCTGCATCTACAAACCTCCCATGATTACCTGGTAGAGGAGAGCCATCTGCTTATGGCAGGCGGATGGCAACATCAAAGGCAGGAGATGATTGTTTATTATTACTTATTGTTTATTCCCAAAGGAAGTCTCCAGATGGTGAATCTGGGCATTTCCTTATTCGACTAGCAAGTTTTCTTCCTTCTAAACAATTAGACTTTCTTTTATGCTCACTTAGACCTATTTGTTTGTATTCAGTTCACTGACTCCAGTCTGTCCCTTACAAAACCACTCTAGAAAACCCAAGAATGATCGGCACAACCACTCAGCCTGGCATCTCAAAGCAAAGCCCCTGGACTTGTTTTTTTCACAATCTTAATTACCTCTGATATTTTTTTCTTTTTCCTACTTCTATACATTATTTTTAAAAAGGTGAGCCAGAATTGGACTCAAAGTTTTTAATTTAAAAAAAAAAAAACAAATACACTGCAATCTAATTTATGAATATAATTTATATAAATAAGTATACAAATATATTTACAAAAAGAATTTATTTATTTATTTATTTATTTATTTAGAGACGGAGTCTCATTATATAGCCATGGTTAACCTGGGGTTTGCCTTTTGGCCAGGCTGGCCTCTAATTTACTGAGATCCAGCATACACCACCATGCCTGGGTTGATATACATATTATTTAAAATTATTATGTTTTTTTTTTTTTTTTTTTGAGACAAGGTTTCTCTGTGTAGCCTGTCTGTCTTGGAACTTTCTCTGTAGACCAGGCTGGCCTTAAATTCTGAGATCTGTCTGCCTCAGCCTCTTGAATCTGGGATTAAAGGCATGTGCTTTATATTTTGGTGTTTATGGGAGTTTTGCCTGCATGTAGGTGTATATTGCATTTATGTTGTGTTTGTGGCATGTAGGAAAAGGCACCAGATGCTCTGGGACTGGGTTTACAGCCAATTGTGAACCTCCATGTGGGTGGTTGAATTTGAATCCTCGGCAAGAACAGCAAATGCTCTGAACTGAGAAGCCAACTCTCCAGACCCTTGTGTTTATATTTTTAAAATTAAAAAGTGATGAAACTTACCCATTTAGAAAAAAATGGAAATCCTTGAAATGGTACAGAAATGATATCAACCAAGTGTTGAATCATGTTACCTATACATTATAAGTCAAAATTTATTTTAAGATTTATTTATTTATTTTATGTATATGAGTACACCATCGCTCTCTTCAAACACACCAGAAGAGGGCATCAGATCCCATTACAGATGGTTGTGAGCCACCATGTGCTTGCTGGGAATTGAACTCAGGACCTCTGGAAGAGCAGTCAGTGCTCTTAACCACTGAGCCATCTCTCCAGCCCAAATTTTATTTTATTTTTTTGTTGCTTTTGTTTTACTTTTTTTTTGTTTTGTTTTTTTGAGACAGGATTTCTCTGTGTAATAGCCCTGGATGTCCTGGACTTGCTCTGTAGAACAGGCTAGCTTCGAACTCACAGAGATCCACCTACTTCTGCCTCCGGAATGCTGGGATCAAAAGCATGTGACACCTCGCTCCGCTAAAAAGTCAATTTTTAAAATGTATATTTTAAGAATTAAGGATCTTTTGCAGTGATATGTATCATGAACTAATGAAAAGTCACTGTGTACCGGCAGTTGAGGACAGTCCTGCACCTGAAACGGTAACACCCATCATCTTAACCGTAGAAGTTAAACTGCCTCTTAAGGCTAGGTCACTGTCCACACATGGTACTGAGGGCCCGCACTGCACTCTCTCCTCCTGTGATCCTCCCTGTATGGCTGACCTTCAGCTTGTGGTCTGCAGCATCCTCTAGCCCTTTTTTGCTCTCCTCATTTCTCTGCTTCCTCATTTTCATGGCCTGCACTGGAAATGAACCTTCTGACGTTTACTTGTTATTGACTGCCTTCCTATATTTACACAACTCCCTTCATGGAGACTTTTGATATTTTCAATAACAAGACAGTTCAAAACTGTATTTCTGTGGCTTAGAATACTTCTTACTGTGCCTACTTATATGCATCTGGATATTTGATAAAGTCCTTGATATAATTATCTAAAATAGTGGTTCTCAACCTGTGGATTACGACCCCTCCAACAAATCTATTTCCAAAAGTATTTACATTATGATTCATAACAGTAGCAAAATTATGGTTATGAAGTAGCAATGAAAATAATGGTTGGGCTCACCCCAATATGAGAAACTGTATTAAACGGTTGCAGCATTAGGAAAGTTGAGAACCACTGCTCTAAAACTAGTATTTTGAATAAAACCTGTATAGATAATGCTCTGCATACACAGAATATTTGGGACAGATATAAGGAATTAGCAGTTTTTATTAAGAATTCCAAAGCTAGCCGGGCAGTGGTGGCATATGCCTTTAATCCCAGTACTTGGGAGGTAGAGGCAGGTGGATTTCTGAGTTCGAGGCCAGCCTCGTCTACAGAGTGAGTTCCAGGACAGCCAGGGCTACACAGAGAAACCCTGTCTTGAAAAACAAACAAACAAACAAACAAATCCAATGCTATCACCTACTATCCAAAGTGCAGCATGGCTTTAAAATCTAAAGGTTGTCTCTCTCCCCCCCAAATACTCTTACACTAAAAACTGCATTTCTTCTCCTAACGTGTGAGTGTGCATGCGTGCTGTCTGGGGTGGGAGGGAACAGGAACACAGGGAAGGGGTAGGACACTTAATTAGCACTAAACTATGTATCTTTTGTATTTGGGATGTGTTCACATTATTCTGCAGTTACCACTCAGTAGCTCATACGATATATTTATTTTATAGTTTCACATACTTACAATTTGTATTATTCAGTAGCTTAAATGAGGCCTCTGTGAAGTTATATTTTAAACATTTTTATAAAAAAAACATCACAAGTACGACCGAATTACTCAACCACACTTCCCTTCTCCCAAGCCCTCCCCTTAGGGATGGATACGGCAGCTATGAAATACAAAGAGATTTTACTAAGAACTCTAACAGCACAACTACACCTAGCTGAAGAGTATAGTCCAATGAGCAAAGCGAATCCTAAAGTAGAAACATTTGTTGTAGCACCAGGCAATCAAGCTCACAGAAACGGAATTATGAGCAGAACCGTGATGATGAAAAGGAGCATCATGGGTGAAGGACGTGAAAGGAGAGACCATCTAAAGCTCTGGCGTGTTGTAGAAAGGGCAGGCAAAGCTGACGGTTTGTTAGAAAATGAAGGTAAAGAGCTGAAGATAGCAAGAGTCTTTTTGAAATAATTGAGGCTGAATTGGAACCTTGTATAGGCGATTTCCTATACAAGGAACAAGAGCGAGAGAGGCACACATGAGCTCCTAGATCAGGGTGACTCTGGCTGAACTCAGAAAAGACAGCTCACGCGGGTTGTGCAATGTATCTTTTCATCATTCAGAACAGTCGGGATTGTTCAGGGCCGGCCAGTGGTCTGTTGCTCAGGCAGGGTAAGCCACTCAAAGTAGTCCAGTGAGAAAGGTGGGGGAAAGGTATCTATTTAAGATAAGCTACTTGTATCTGGATAATATGGCTCCTTATCTAATAGATAACACTCCTGCCTAGTCACTGGAGCACAGGAATGAAAGCTCCTCCTGGAAGGAGATGGGGCATTTGCCATTGGCAAAATGTTACCTACCCAGCATTTTGGTTAACAGGTCAACAGAGATGACAGAGTACTCTCTGGTCTACTTGGTACCTAGCCAGTATATGAGTAAAGGTGATGAGATAATAGACTTGACCCAGCAAGTCTTCATGGCAGCATTCGGTATTAGAAATCCTAGAATAAGTTTCAAAACTTCCTCCTGCTTTTCTAATGTGGGAAAGGTTTTTTTTTTTTTTTTTTTTAGTTTAGGACTAAAGTGTATAAAAATAACATAATAAAATATGTGGGAAAGTGGCATAAAGCCCTGGACTCCAAAGAGTTTATGTTTTAGTTTATTGATCCACTAATTTTATTCATTTACATCTGATTTGTCAATAATAGGACTTATTAGGATTTGGGGACAATTCTTCTGTGGCATTAACACTAAGAGTTCATCTGGCATTAAGTTGATGAGTTGACACAAACTCACATTTCATGTTTCAAGGAAAAGCAAAAATTAGAAAACCCTGCTCCCTAAATAGGCAAAGAGTGCATCTTATAATGACCACGGAGATTTGGTCAGTGGCACTATGAACTCCTTAGAAAATAAACCCCTTAATAGATGTAGTCATGAATGAAGACCAGGGATCTCGAGAGCAAATAGCCCCGAGTAGGTTTGCAATGTTGGGTTCTGTGGGGGATATTCTGTCCAAAATTGAAGAAGAAAAGGGTTGCCTTATTACGACTCTATTATAGAATCTGGCCACATCAGGACGGCTACACAGCTTAGAATAACAGTTACATTAGCCCACTTGTAGCTTTCTAAGCTGAAGTGCACATACATGGCCTAGTATACCCTTAACCTCATTATGTTATTCTGTTGAAGACACACACATGCCTGAGCTCAAAAATACATGTAGTATGCCCAATAAAATACATTGGCCAACATAAAAACCAAAGGAAATAGTAGTTTGGAATATCGATCCACATTGCTGGGATTTTGAATTGTGAAATAATCAATGATCCTGCCGATCTTTTCTTGGAAGACAACCTTAAACTTGTCGCTGGCTTTCATCGTCAAGTCGCTGTAGTTGACGTTGTCACCAGAGATTTCAATGTTGGCCAAGCTGATCTTTCGCTTAAAGCTGGAGATGGAGCTGTTGATAATGTTGGTGATATTGACTTCTTCCGAGTCCTTCGCTGGCCCCTGGTCCATAGAAAATAGTTCGGAAGACAGGACAGAGTGAGGCGTGGTGAAGAACATTGTGTGGTGACGGTAGCACACCTGGCCTTAAATCTCAGTCTGTTATTATTCATCAAAATCTTAGTTACCTAGATCCCTTTAAGGTGATTTCCTCGTCTGCAACACGCTAATGGTACTAATTGTTCCTTTATGAGACTAAGGGGAGGATTAAGTGGCATCATACTGTGTAATACTAGTAGGTATTGGGTAAAGTTCTAGTCTGTTCTAGAGAGAAGAGGTTCTGAGAGATAACATAAACCCATTGTGTCATGTAATCTTTGCTACACACAAAGAAACAGTGGTGTTCCCTGCAAATCAGGGGACTTTCCACTAGCCAACAAGGTGCAGATGGCAGAGAGTGCAGGGTCTTGGCTGAGTTGCTTCATCACTTTGGTATCATTTTACTGAGTTTTGGGATACTCAGATGTGAAGAATATAGCCCATAACCCACAGTGCATCTGTTGTTACATGCATAGGCATGAGGGCACATACTAGTGTCTTTCATAGAAGATCTTGAGAATTCTCCAACCCTCACTTGTCAACCTAGCAAGTCTGGAATGGTAAGTGTTATCAAGGAAGCCTGTACATAAGAAAACACATGAAATCCATATCCTGCACTGTCTGGTACACATCCTCTTTGTCTTTGGTGCTTGTGTTGGTCACAATAACCAAACACAATGACAAAGCCATTGGTTCTTCTGGTTGCATCTTCACTATTAGATCCTTGTGGTCCTGGCAAACCGCTTAAGGTGACACTTTTCTGAATTAGATCCCTATTATTTCTGGTTGCTTGTATGAGCGTCAGTAGGTTAATATCTATTAAACTTAGTCTCCAAATAACCCCGGGGTCTACTGGAGCTATAAAGAGTAATAGTTAATGGGGTGTCCTTTGCTTACTGCGTGAAGAAAACAATACATCACACTGGAGCAAAGAGGTTTTGGGTTAGACTGCCAACTCTATCCTCTACTCTCTTTGTCTCTGGGATTTTGTTATGAAGCAATTTCTTTCATATATATATATATACATATACATATACATATACATATATATAATAACTGGCTACTTGTATAATTTAAGAATATAAGCCAGCATCACAAGAATTAAGAAGCAACGATATGTTAACCCAAAGTGTGCGAACACCTAAGCATGTCTACTTTGATACTGGGCTTTTTCTTAGATGTTTATCCTTATACTTTTAGGTTGCATATGAATAATAGTTTTCTGCTAAGAGATTAAAGTCGAACATCCTATTTTATTGTATAAAAAGAACAACCTATGGTCAAGAGGAACCATAACTTCCAAATGTGCCCGCCTTAGTGGGGAGATAAGAACCATTAGAACAAAGGGCACCAAACCCTGATCACCTCTTCAGAGCAGTACATGTCCATCCAAGTGATGGATCAGAGACAACGCCCTCAAAATCCTTACCCTGTCTTTGACTGCCATCTGCTGTAAGGAGCTGTAGTGAGCAACTGCGTACTCCAGTAAGGCCCCAAACACGAAGCTGAAGCAGATCCCTAGGTATACATCAATGGCCTTTATGAAGCAGTTGGTGTTGGGTAAGGATGTTCGGGAGCCAATCATCAGCGTTGTCATGGATAACACTGTTGTCACGCCTGGGGAAACAAGCAGAAGCTGTTCCACCCTGGTGTTCTGTTGACATCTTCTCCCTCTACCCCACCCCAACTTCTATTATCTGGCAAGATGGCTCCACTCAGGAGCAAGATGAGGGAAGGACGCAAGAACAGTGTAGATTTCATTTTAAGAAGTCTGGGACCTTCTGGAATTGGGTTGATGTATTCATCTTCAACAGATACATAAGTGACATAGCTTTGTAAATATGTTATCTCCTGTCTTCTCTTAGAGATGGATGACCAATCCGTAAATTAACCAACAACGGACTGTTTGCTCACAAGCTCGTCTCTTCTTCCTGTCACTATAAAACACATGTAAAAAGACAATACTTCTGTTGCTACATTTCTATCTCTGTATCCGTTCTTCTCTCTGTGCAAAGGAATTTCTCAGGATACTAGCTCTTTTAATGGCCCCCAACCATCAATGAAAATATTGATAGAATTTCGAAAAGCACCTGATTCACTTAGTTCTTAGAAATTGCCTGCAGGAACTGCTTACCAATGCAGGTTCTCGCAGGAACCGAATCGAGGGAGATCCAAAAGGAGACCCAGGATAACACCACCAGGAAGGTGGAAGGGACATAGGTTTCCAGAATGAAATACAGGACATTCCTCCGAAGCTCAAATTGCAACACCAACCTCGTATAGTTTCCTGAGAGTGCAAACAAGAGATAAGAAATTGTGTCTGTTCTCGCAGAATACCTGCCCCGTGGGAAGCGTAATGAAATCACAATAACTTCTGGTACCACAGTCTTCTGGTACCAAAATCTAGTCAACTATGAACTGCCATTCTGGTTACCACAAAGGTCCTCAACGTTACCTGGCATGAGATTTACAAGGCTGCTGCTACCTAACCCCCACACTCATGTTCTTCTCCTTATGTTTCTCTTTGTCAAAGAATTTCTTCAGCACCATGAGCACTGATTTTCTTAACATCTCGCTCACTAGACTGAACCCCAGGGGGCAAATCCTACCTTTCTTAGTCTTGCATTCACAAGATAAGTTGTTACTCAATCCCTGGTTAATGAAGATTATTTAAGGCAGTCCATTGTTTTCAAGATTACTGGAGAGTAGGCCTATTAAATACAATTGCCAGAGGGCAATCTTGGGTGTTGTTGCTCAAGCACCATCTACCTCTTTGCTGGAGATAGGATCCTGGCCTGGCCTGGCCTGGCCTGAAGCTAGCCAAGTAGGCTAGGTGGCTGGTCAGGGAGCTGGAGAGTCTTTGCCTTTCTGGTACTGGAATTACAAGTCCTGTACCCAGGCTTTTTCCCCTAGTGGGTTCTGGGGATTGAACTCAAGTCCTCATGCTTACAAAGTACACGTATTACTGACAGAGTCATCCACCCAGCCCAGCCCCTATACTTTAATTTTTGTTGATTTCGGAGGTATCACTGCAGGATCATACTTAGGAAATGACCAGTGTACACACGCTACATGTGGGGATGTCAATAGGGAGCTGTATCTTCCTGTCTTTTCTCTAGTCATGGTTTTAATTTTTAAGGTCTTCTACACTCAACTAAAGTATATGATAAGGTTTTAAACAATGTAAATATTGATGAAACAAAGCATTCCTAACTTGACCAGGAGGGATGGAGAAGAACAATGTCACTGTTTGTATAGAAAATACCTACTTAAAGTCAACAACTCCCAGAGTTCCAGCTCTGTACATGATGAATAGGTAATATCAATAATGAAGTGATCACATGATATCACTACTGTCTTCTTCACCTGGGAGCACATTATTCAAGTGACCATTGTTCTTATTAGAAACATGAGTGACTTTTATGCATGAGGGAGTGTTGCATTTGGGCAGTCAGAAAATCCCGGAAGATAATCAGTGAAACGTCAGTGCTGGCCCAGAGGTTTACTCTCCAGCAGACCGTGTCAGCCCTGATTGTGGCGTGCACAGATGACCAGGTCCCACGCCCAGCTCCCTTTCCCTACTCTACACTACTAAAGACTGCTTGCCCTTCACAGAAATAGAGGCAGCCTTTCTTTAAGTATTTATGTATTTATTTATTTAGTCATGTCGTTTTGCCTGCATATATGTCTGTGTGCAAGTATTGGGTCCCCTGGAACAGGAGTTACAGACAGTTGTGAGCCATGATGTGGTTGCTGGGAATTGAACTCAGGACCTCTGGAAGATTGGTCAGTGCTCTTAACCTCTGAGCCATCTCTCCAGCCCCTTATCCAAGGATCGAAGGAGTTTTTAATTCTGTGTGATGGGTCACAAGAGTTACCTGTCTCCTGCTGGGATACGGTGACCAGGGTGAAATACTGTTGAATGGTGTACTGAGCAAGGCGCAGGTTTTCAAGTCCACGCACCGAGTCGTTCCCTCTCAGCCAGGAGAACTCCACATCATTGCCATCGTATCCCCCTGGCAAACGAGAGGGAGCCCTGGTCAGTGCAAGGATGCTGCAGACTGAGCTGGTTTGGGAAATGCTACAGCGGAGACCAGCAAGACCTCTCTCCTGCTGGTATTAAGTCTAAAGGAACATGTCATGCAAAAGCTGGCAAGGATTTTCAAGCACTGCAGAATGAAATCCTTCCCTGTGCCCTTTTGTCGTTGGTTGAGAAGTAGGTCTATTATACGCATTGTTCAAGCCTGGTGGATGATAAAAGTGATTTCTTTCACTATCAAATGACACTTAGGATGCATATGACTGCAAAGAGACCCATGCTAGATTCTGCCTTTCAGAGCAGTCTAAGCTTTGATAATGTTGTCTGGGACTTTGGAAGCGGTCTCTTCATATTTCCCATTAGTGTAAATACAAAACGAAGACAGTCTGTAAGCAGCTACTTTATATCTGTCAATATTTGCTTTTGATAAATGTTAGCTCTCTAGTCCATTGATGGTACTGATAACAGTTACCTTTTATGAGCCCTTACACAACACACAACGCATCTCGCATGCTCTCACAATCTTGTAAGAAAGACATCTCTGTGTTTCTTCAGATTTAAGATGGACTTTTGTTTTTACGTGTCTGAAATTGTAATGGTTTCTACTATTAGTTTATGTGTGTAAAACAGAGTTTGAAATTTCTCCTAAAATATGCTTATTCACTAAATATTGTACCTTAGACTTAAGGAATCATTTGCCCATTATATGTGGAAACTCTCGAGTTCTAAGGGATTTCTTAATTCTCTCAGGATACAGACAAGTAAGAGACAAAACCCAGCACTGTGTCTCCCTTAGGAAAGCATAATCTCAAAGCCCATGGATGGTGGTATAATAGTTTCAGTATATATTACATAGCAAGCAATTTCTGGGTACCTTGCAACACTGTCCTCTCTACTCCTGGTTGAGGAGATGTGTGCATAGTTAATAAACACAGAAAAGAGACCCAACATCATCAGTCATTGGGAAAATACAGAGCAAAACCACACAGTACTTCACACTTGTTAAGATAGCAGTACTAGCTATATCGGCCAGATGTGAGAATAACCCAAGAACCCATCCACTGAAAACCTGGAAAGAAACAGTACTAATCAATCAAAGGGAATGAAGTACTGGTAACAGGCCACTCATTCTGTGGAAAACACCAGATACAAAAGGAAATGTGTCCTATTGGCCTTACTTATATAAACTGTTCGGGAGAGCAAAATTGATAGCGACAGAATGTAAGTTAGTGGTACATGGAGGTGATGGTAGGAAACTGGGGTGTTCACAGTAGGCACAAGGGATCTCTAGAGATGACAGAAATATTCCAACAATGCAACCTAGCAGTGGCTACACACACTGGTAATTTTACTAAAAACTTTGAATCACGAATAAATTTAAAATTAGTGAATTTATCTGGGTGGTGGTAGTGCACACACCTTTACTCCTAGCACTCGAGAGGCAGAGGTAGGAGGATCTCTGAGTTTGAGGCCAGCCTGGTCTATAGAGCAGGTTCTAGGACAGCCAAGGATGCACAACTCCCTGCCTCCTCTCAAAAAAGGGGGTATTTTATGGTGCATAAATTATAGACCAATAAACCTGATTAATAGAAGGTGACTGGACAAGCCTGGTCCTGTTACTTTTTCCATTCCAACGAGTAGGAAGCTGAGACTCAGAGGGGGTCACTAGCTAACGTCATACAGCTGGTGATGGTGCCCACCTGTGGCCATAAACACAAATATCTCCTGTCGTTGCTTCAAAGGCTACTGAAACATGATGCTGATGTTGGGACCAATTCTGTGCTGAGAAGCCTCATTGTGGAGTCAATATCCAGTAGGCATTATCTTGTGATGCCTGAGCTCCATGAGGATTTCCAGGGAAAGCTGTGCTTTTTCCTTTGGGATCATCCAAAACTGAATGGAAGCTGGCCATTCGAAATTAGACTGGAATCTCAAAGGAATGAGGACAGCTCTATGAAGATGAAGACTGCAAGATCCTACCAGGGTACTTGGTTTCATCCCTAGGAGAGACTCATAGTTTCTATTTACTGCCATCTTTTGTCCCTGAGTGAATGGTGAATGTGGGCAATTATATAGTGGAGATGTGTATATATACATATGTATATATATGTATATATATATACATATATACATATATATACACACATATATATACATATGTATATATGCATATATACATATATATGTATATACATATATATATATGTGTGTGTGTGTGTGTGTGTGTGTATGTGTATCTTGCTGAGTTTTCTTTTTAATACCTAAATGCCTGCTAATAAGCATTCTGTGGAAGCTTCCTCTGTTCCTTGGGGACGGTGTCTGTGCACGCGGAGTGCTGAAGTTTCCTGGAGAATCTTACTCCTGGGATTTGGGATGAGCCCAGTCATGACACATGGAAGGCAATTATTTCTCCTGCACTGCATGGGAATGGCTTTTCTTCTTGACAACCTCAAGTTGTCTTCTGCCACCAAACGGCTGCATTGCTTCAAGAAGGGACTGCATGCACTGAATCAATAGAATAATTAATCTGCCTAATTCTTTAATTAAATGTATCCTTCTGAAAAAATGGCTTCTTCTCATAATGGTTCTCCTTTCCTGGAGTTGCCCACCTGTGCCCTTATGTAGAGTACCCAGTGGTCCCCAAGGCTTGCCTGTAATTGTTTTCCACTTTGATGCCTTAATGAGTCATATCGGTGGCATTACTTCCCTAACATAGGTGTCCAAACCTGGTGGCTATTCAGAGAAACTTACTAAGGAGCAAGGGAGACTGTTTTACTAATCCCAAGGAATTAATCTGACCTACACCCATTTAGTGTGAACCCCCATTTTCCATTCTAGGAAATTCTCTGGTTATAATTTAGATGCCCATTTACTCTCAATGCTTTATGAAGCTTTATACACACCAAGTAAGTTCTTTTACGTGCTGGAGGCAGCTGCATTATCAACGTCAGTGATTGCTTTGAGTGTTTGGCCTTTTTGCCCTAGTGCTGGGGACTGAGCCAGGGCCTTTCCCATGCTAGGCAGGCATCCCTCCCACCCCACCCCTGCCATGCTCCAACTCCTCTTTGTGCTCCTTACTAACCTTTGCTATTCCTTTGTTCCTGTGGTACTGTGCCCTGCTTTTTGTCCTCTTAGCTAGCTGGAGGTGATTTCAGGTGGCACGTCCCTCTGGGCATCTCTGACCCCTCCCAGGATCCCATGACACCGTTACGTTTTCCAGTTATCACTCAGTCTTTCAGAGTTATTTCAAGTCCTGTGTTCTCTGTAAGGAGGTGGACTTCTTGAAGATGGTGAATCATTTTATCTTTGAACTGCGAACATTCGCCACGGTGTTTAACACAGAACGGGCGTGCAGTTGTTGAATGGACGGACTAACAGGAGATAGGCAGATGGGACTCAACCAGCCAGCCAGATTAGCTGGAGACTTTAGTGGGAAAATATGTAGAATTGAAGTATTAGACTGAGTCAAAATATTTTCCTTAAGACACAGAGGAAAAGAAAACACTGGCCTTGGTCCTAAGAAACCAAAAGGAGGAAACTTGGGTCTGCTGTCTGATAGTCACGTTGTAGTTCAGCTTACTATTTGGCAGGATTTGGGAATCCCCAACAAGCGTCACATGGTCTCTCAGTCTGGGAAATACCGTGATTCTCAATGGGTACGAGAAAAACCCAGAGATCCCGCACACTTCCTTAAAACCACATAATGGTATACTCTGGGAAAACGTATCCCCAGATCACAAACAAGCCACTGGAACAAGATCCTCATGGGCTTTGCTGACCAGCAGAAGAGTCCTTGGGATTGTTCCCCCCTCCACCACCACCACCACACACACACCTGGGCTCCAGCCCCAGTGTTTCTACTTCTTGGGTCCTTTAGAAAAATGATACATTGTGCTGAGTCTTAATTTCTGTAATCTTAAGGTAGGAAAACAAACACTTGCAGGTTTGTTGGCAACTGTCTATGGCAGAGCCTGGTGCATGGACGTGATGATATTTATTAGGACATGAGCTGTATTATTATTATTTTCATGGTTGTAAATGGAAAAGTGGTCTGGTCAAGGTGACCAGGGCAAACGCAGGTTGAGGTTATCACATTAGCTGTCCCTCCTACAGACATTTTCCAACTAGCTTCCCGACTTCCTCTGCAGTTAGCTGCGTAGCAAGGTCTATCTGGAGGCCAAGGTGAATTTCCATTAGGAAAAGGAAAAGAAACCTTTTGAGGCCTCTGGCAGCCTGAGGGTAACTTGAGGCATATTTAGTAACAAATGAAAGGGGGGTTGGCGATGCCCAGGACTTCTGCATCAGCTTCTACAGGGACCTAGGGCTGATTTGGTTTTGGTATAGCAAGAGTAGGTTTACGGACAAAGGTCAGAGCCATAGAATGATTCCCCAAGAACCCACCTGGAATCACAGAACCTCTAAGGATAAGTAGCCCGAGAGATGGCATAACTAAAATACTATAAAATCTAAATATCTAGCTTAGATCTGTTTTCATCAAGATGTCATCTATAAAATAGAAGTTCTCATGAAGCAAATTTCTATGGTTATGTAAGTCTGGGAGAGGATACACTCCTCCGAATTTGACGGGGAATTAGCTCTTGGAGGCTCCTAATAGTTTTGCAGCGATGAAGAATGTTGCTATTTTAGGCTTTGTGGACCGTGCAGTGCAGTCTCTACCCCAAATGCTCAGTTTTGTTGTAACAGTGTGACATCAAGCGGCCACAGGCAATCGGGTGGGCATCTCTGTAATAAAACTGCATTTCCAGCAATGGGTGATGGGCTGGCTTTGGCAGATGAATTCAGTTTGCTGTCTATGACCTACACAATCAGCTCTGTCAAAGCATCTTCCCTCATCTCTCTACTCATGGCTGGGGATATTTGATACTAATGCACAGAAGTCTTCCCTCAAAGATACAATGTTGCAGTTTGCCTTTGAGTGGAATCTGACTCTCTGGAAGTTTAGGCTGAACCGTGCAATCTATTGTGGATCAACTTGAACCAAGACGGGTCATAGACATGGGGTACTCTGCAAAAAAGACGGAAGTCACCCAGGAAAGTCACCTGGGGCCTTTCTCAGGAGGTATACTCACAACTTTCTAGCTGCAATTTGCAGGTCTGTGTGTCCATGGGGTATTTAGACAGATCCATGTTACATGTAACTGTTGTTGTGATTCTAAAAAGAACAACAAACAAACAAATAAGCGGGCTCAGAAAAGGCACTGTCAGGAGATGTAAGTTCACATTTCTTCCTGAGGGCTGCCCCATGACAACTTTTTCTCAGACTCCTACAGGGACATGTGGCTTGGAGCCTATATCCAAACATTCCTGAGGTTTTCTGTGCTCAGCAACACTCATCAGACTCTGTTAAAACTAGATCCAGACTGGAAGAACCTGGAATGCTGGCAGCTCAGAGGCAAAACATCCACAACATGACAGAACAGACTCATTCTCCAGTGTGTCGAAGACATTTAAAAATATATTTTTAGCTCTAGTCAATTTATCTTATGAGTATAAGGACATTGGGTCCTCTGGAACTGGAGCTAGGAATGATTGTGAGTCACCATATGGGTGTTGGGACTCAAACCCAGGTCCTTTGGCAGAGCAACAAGTGCTCTTAAGGTCTGAGCTATCTCTCCGGCTTCTGGGGATGCTTTTTAAAATTCAAATTAAGTTTTCTTTCATATAATGTATTTTAACCACATTCTTTCCTTTTCTCCTCACTTCCTACTTACCCAACCTCACATTCTCCCCCCCCCCCCCGTGTCCAAAAATATCTCTAACAAACAAAAACCCAAAACCAAACCAAACCAAACAGCATGGAACCTGTTTCGCATGGGATGATTACTCCCGAGGTCATGAGGCCTACTCTGAGGTATGGTTGACATATCCAGTGTCACTGCACGTTTTCCCTCTCCCAGCAGCTGTCGATTACAAATAGCTTCCTGGTTAGGGTGGGGACTTGGTGCCCACTTCCTCTTCCTGGGGATGCTTTTGAGCTTAGGTTTATAGTGCAATCTTCATGATAACCCTTTGTGGGGCTGGAGCAGTGGTCACCGGATTTGCTTACACTCATAAGGCTCAAGGGTTGCCGAGGCATACCCAGAAATGCTATTTATCTGTTAGCCCAGTCCTTGGTTTATAACTTCACGTTCTTCTCGTGATTAAAGGCCAGTCCACTCATATTTGCTACTTGATCTGCTCTCCAAGGACTCAGAAAGTCCAAGTGTGCACAGCCCTTGCACAGGACAGGCCCTTTGTGTAGGCTGTCTTACGCAGCACCCAGGGAGCCTCTTTTCTGTTCCAACCATTGAGGGGAATCCATGAGACGAAGGAACATTAGGTCTTGGCAATCTGAAGAGTTGGCTTGCAGCTGCAAGTAGGTAGAGTCTTTGGGCTTCACACCTTGCTTCTTTGTACAAACATGTCATAGACATGCAGAGATGCTATGTAGAGATACCCTGCTCTTCTGAGCCCCAAGAAAGATAAATTCCTAACATACACTTCTCTGCTTGCTCATGTCTCTTCCTTGTCTTCCTTCCCTCCTCCTCTTCTCCCTCTACCTATCCCCTCCTCCTGTGTGTGTATGTGTGTATGTGTGGTGTGTGTGTATGTTGTGTGGTGTGTGTGTATGTGTGTGGTGTGTGTGTATGTGTGTGGTGTGTGTGGTGTGTGTGTGCATGTTGACTGTTCTTGTCCATGTGGGTTTCTGGTGTTGGGATGTCTTCCTTCCCTCCTCCTCTTCTCCTCTTCCTGTCCCTTCCTCCTCTGTGTGTGTCTGTGCCTCTGTATGTGTGTATGTCTGTGTGTGTCTGTGTGTATATTTGTGTGTGAATGTTGGGTGTTCTTGCTCATGTGGGTTACTGGCATTGGAATGTCTTCCTTGATTAATTTTTTACCATATTTATTTGTATATATGTATGCGTTTGCTTCTGTGTATGTTTATCTCTGTGGGTGAGCGTGTGTGTGCGCGCGCGTGCGCTAGCGCACATGGAGGCCAGAGGTTGAGTATCTTTCTCAATAATTCTCTACCTTCTATACTGAGGCAGGCTGTCTTAGTGAACCTGGGTCTCACAGATTTAGGTAGTTTAGCCAGAAATATTTCTCTAGAGATCTCACCTCTATCTTCCAAAGGCCGAGTGTACAGGGGCTGCCATGCCCACCCTGCATTTAAGTGAGTGGTAAGGCTTAGAACTCTAATCCCCATGCCTGGCCAGAAAACATTTTATCCAGGAAGCCATCCGGACTACACCCTACTTTTCTTTTCTTTCAAGAATAGGTCTCTCATTGAACTGGAGCTTGCCGCTTAGGGCAAGCTTTCTGCTTGCGTCTGCCCCTCAGTGCTAGGCTTTTACCTGGATTTTTGAACTCAGATCCTTGTGCTAGCTTTCTAGCTCCCTTTCTTTCTTTTCTTTTCCCAGCTAAGTTTCCTCACTCTTAATGTCCAGTTCATAAACCAATGAAATCATATTTTAACATTATCCCTAACTATTAACCTGCAACCGACGACACAACTTGGGCCCTGGTACCGGATACCTCCTTTGTTTACAAGCCTGTACTCTCAGGGGCGGGACTTGTCTTAGTTCTTCCTGGGTCTTCTGCTTCTGGCCTGGTACCTAGCAACTACTCAGAAGATGCATCTGTAGCCAGGCTGTACCAAGGGAAGCCCTTCTGAATGGTACTGGGGTATAAAACAGAGGAATTTATGAGGAACGGGGACTTACTGGCCACTTTGGTACTGGACACAAGTACCTGGGACATACGTGTCTTTTACATGCGTCTTTTCTTCCAATCCCAGACTCCCAGATGCCTGCTCACCTGAGTGCATACAGGACTGTGCCGTTGGAGAAGAGGCGGATAAGCCTGTTTCCCACCGTGACTTCATGGAGGAAGGACTTCTTGGACTCCACGATGTAAGTGTCTGGCACCCAGAGGAACTCCACGAGGCGGGCATCTAGAGTAAAGCTCTTGTTGCCTTCGAACACCAGCCGTGGGTCCGTCCAGCGCTGCCGGAGGTATATAGTGGCTGTGTAGTCCTGGGGTGGGGGTGGGGGAGCCAGAAATGCAAGTGATGGGCATGATTAGGGAGACCCCCCAAAACAGAAGGAAAGGGGTCAAGTTCTACTCTCCTCCCTCCCTCCATATATATGTATATATATACACATATGTATATGTATACATATATGTATATATACACACATATATATGTGTATATATACATACATATATATGGACATACATATATATGTATGTATATATACACATATATATGTATGTATATATATACTCTTTCTAGGTATGCATATATTATTCTTGGTGAATTAAGTAACTGGTGAGATACTCATTGGCAACAATGAAAGAACGAAGTGCATTATTTATTTTAGATGATAACTCCTACTGTCAGGGCCCACTACTTTCAGAGTCTTGTTCTACTATTGTATGACATAAAAGCTCACACTACCTGAGAACACAGTCATCACTAAACTGATGAAGGTTCTGATGGCCTGGGCTGCAAACTGCCTTCCTCCTGGCTTCATCTTTCCCATGTCCTTCCTCTCTAGTTGGTCACTACATTGTAGTTTTATCAGCTGTCCCTTGACTGAAAGGCCATGTGGACTCCAGGCCTCTGGGCTACGTTTTTTATTCCTCTTATCCATTTTTATTCCTTTGTCAATCCCTCACTTCCTTTTCTACTTTCTCTCTTCCTGGCCTTTGAGTTTGTTCCCTTCCGGACACTCAGAAAACCCATCCTACAAACGTCTACTGTCTCCTCTTACAAGACAGAACTCTGGCATCTGCCACTCTGTTTCTGAGTCACTTGAAAGGACATTGCCATTGAAAGCAAGGAGAGGGAGCTGAGGGTGGGGCAGGGACTGGGTTACCATGTTACTCTCTGAAATGCTAGAGATGCTTGCGATGTCCAGAGTCAGCGCTATCCGAACTGGGTCACCTGAGAAGGAAGGAAAAAGCAGAAGGACTTAACATAGAATCTCAAACTCAAGCTCTCCTCCTTCCAACCACGCATTGCATCCCCTGCCCCATTTCTGACTCTGCAGCCGGTGTGTTTACATTAGTGGGTTGGAAACAAAACTATAAAAATTATAAAAAGCAATACCCACATATTAGAGATATTTAAATAATCTGAACTATAAAAATAAGAAAATTAATTTTATCTTCCCAGGAGCAACGGCTTGGTATGAAAAATATAAAGAGTTACACAGGGACATCATGATTCATAAGGGAGGTCGCACCATTATTAATTAATGGGTATTTAAAAAAAACATTTTAAGATTAATTTACTTATTTCGGAGGGAAAGAGAGAGAGCTGGGGAGTGCCACACACTCTGAGAGTTGGTTCTCATCTCTACTTTGCTTTAAGGCAGGGTCTCTCATTATTGGTGCTACACAGCAAGCCCAAGGCTGCCTGGTCAGAGGGCTCTGAAAGGTCTTTTGTCTTCACATCCTGCCTCGCCATAGGGGTGCCAGGATTCCAGATGTGTGTCACTGTGTCCAGCATTTACACTGACTCATGGAACAAAACTCAGGCTGTGGGGCAAGCACTTTCACCCCTGAGCCTTTCCCCTGGCCTATTAGTGTCTATTTTAAGGAGGTTAGTCGTAAGGTCCTTATGTGGAAGATTTTTTTCCTGTAGTGTCTGTAGGGGCTAACTGTGTAGAGTGGGTCAGAGATTTAGTCACGTGATTGTACACAAATGACTTCCCTTTCCTTCCATGAAGGGAACTTGCCATAAGATAGTGTGGAAGACTGATCAGAGCCAAGCTCCTGCTGGCCCCAGGCGCTTTCTTCTTTTACTCTCAGGAGCCCTAAGTTTCAGCATGCCAGAACCATGTCACCAAGGCTGGTCTTAGGCACAATCTTTTTTTTTTTTTTTTTTTTTTTTTTTAAGAATTTATTTATTTATTTTATGTAAGTACGCTGTAGCTGTCTTCAGACACCCATATGAGGGCATCAGATCTCATTATGGATGGTTGTGAGCCACCATGTGGTTGCTGGTATTTGAACTCATGACCTCTGGAAGAGCAGTCAATGCTCTTAACCACTGAGCCATCTCACCAGCCCCAGGCACAATCTTTAGTAAGCCCCAGTCCTGGGGTTTGGGGAGACTGAAAAACTCCACCGAGGACCATTTTTAGTTCTGAAGACTGGAACACAGGAGCCATTATTCTTAGCAGCCAAATGAGGCCAGGCCAGGCCAACTTCTCCTCATTCGACTAGAGATATGGAAGAAGGGCCCGGGAGTGTGAACCGTGTGAATTTAGACCTCCGCTCTGAAATCTCCTAGCTCTGCCATCTGGGGCAAGTTACTGAAGCTTCTAGAACTGTAGTTTTCCCACCTGTAAGAGGTTAGTGACATCACTGGAGTGTCAGTACTTTAGCCAGTGGCAGCATGAGGGAATGCACGCAAAAGGCCTGCCTGTTCCCTCCAGGAGGCTCAGAAATGACCCCCTGCACATGGCCTCCGACATTATCTCTGCCATGCTTTTTTCAATACAGTCCTCTGGACTTTCTCATTCTCTTCTGTATCCCCAGCTAATGTAATCCCAGCTCACCAGGTTAATGGATAAAGCAGATCTCACTTGCATTAAATAGCTGAGAGAGCCCCAGGGGACTGTGACAATGAACCAGGAGGAGAAGAGATGGAATTCTAAAGGAACTAGGAAAAAAAAATATCTAATCATCTAACTGGTCAGAATTAGTCAGAGCAACCCAATAATTAAAGGGTTAGTAATCCAGGAAAACCAAGCCATAGGCAGGAATTTAGAAACGGAGTCCTGGAACCAATGCCATTGAAAGAGAAGTGTTCATAGGTAATGGGAAAGGGGAAGTCTTTGAGGGCAGAGGGGAAGGGTGTGCTGCTGGGTGGCTTTCGAAGATCCAAGTCAGAGAGAGAGAGAGAGAGAGAGAGAGAGAGAGAGAGAGAGAGAGAGAGAGAGAGAGAGAGAAGGAGGGACACACAGAGAGAGGCATATATTGCTGCGGTGTGACCCCAAGTGCGTTGTTAAACCTCTCTGCGCCGTTTTCTTGTGTGCTAAGTGATATGTAACTTGCTGTTCTGATTCCCAATGTTTGTCCCCTCCTAAATTCATGTGGAAATTTAATTGATGTAAGGGTAGTAAGAGGTGGGAGCTTTAAGAAGTGATTGGGCTCCAAGGGCTCCAGCCTCACGGTCGGAACTGGTGCTATGAAGGAAGAGTAAGTTCAACACTCCCTTGCCCTCCTCAGCACTGGAACCTTCTACCACAGGATGATATGGCAACAGGGCCATTGCTGAATGCTGCATTTAGATACTGAAGAAGCTCATGCATTTGTTATAAATTACCCAGGTCCAGGCATTATGCTATAGCTGTACAAAACAGGCAAAGTGCCTGTCACAGAACTGGAGACCATGAAAATCACTGGGTTCCATCAGTCTCCCTCTCTGAAGACTGCACAATTGAAAGGACACAGAACTCTATAGTCCCATGGTGTTTTGGGCTGAGTCTCCCCCTAATAGTCTAGCCCAGGCCTGGTCACAGTTGGCTGTCTTATG
Organism: Arvicanthis niloticus; assembly: GCF_011762505.2. Taxonomy (NCBI): domain Eukaryota; kingdom Metazoa; phylum Chordata; class Mammalia; order Rodentia; family Muridae; genus Arvicanthis; species Arvicanthis niloticus. Next base: position 86,129,333 of record NC_047663.1, on the reverse strand, counting down.
AACCAGCTTGCTTTCGTCCCCTGAAACCCTACAAATAAGCTGTGTCACCAGAGGGCACCTTTCTCCTAGGGCAGTGTATGTGAGTGCCCACTTGAAAACCATTGCAACCATTGCTTTAACCTAGAAAATGCTACGGAGGTTTTGTCTTTCAAGGACCTTGGTGGCCAAAAGGCTGAGTGCCCAAACACTACAGGAAGTTAGGGTACATCCGTGGGCTTATGGGGTGCCTGGCAAGACAGGCTCCATTAGGAGATAGAATACACAGTGTCACCTGGCATGGTGCTGTGCTTTCTCTCCTTTTAAGTGAGGTGCCTCTGCCCATTCATTTCAGGTAGACTCACATTCCCTTAAGCCCACCCTAGGAGCCTCGCTCTCAGAACAACCCCCTTGTTCTGGCCAACATCCCTTCCCCTGGTTGGCCTGCCGTCATGCAAACACTATGTAATGTACTGACTTAGTTATTTGAGATCTAGGAGGCAAGAGAAATTGATCTAGGCAAGCTCTTCAGATGCTTGTGCTTGCTGCTAGTATGTATAAGGCCTGAGAACCCAGGGCGTGTGGTGACTACCTAGACAGAGAGGACTTAGATCCTATCTGTGAGACCAGACATTGTCCAGGTCTATTAGCCGAGCAGGTAAGAGTATCTGAGGGTTCTGGTATCTGCACTGAGGAATCTGCCAGCAACTGTGTTGTAAGGCTGGGCAGACAAGTGGTAGCATGGACCTCAGCCATCTAGAAACCTACCCATGGTAGCATATTAAGGCAGGGGTGATCCTGGATGCCCAGAGGCAGAGAGTCCTCTGCTGGGCAGTATTGCCCAGGAATGCCTTAGTGGCCTTCCTAAACACATTCCCATCATCACGCCTATCCAAGACTCTCTCTCTCTCTCTCTCTCTCTCTCTCTCTCTCTCTCTCTCTCTTTCTCTCTCCCTTCCTTCCTCCCTCCCTCCTTCCCTCCCTCCCCCTCTCTTTCCTCACCTTGTGGCCCGAGAACCCTCGCAGCTTCTCTCTCTACCCTTACTCTTTTTTGTTTGTTTGTTTTTTGTTTTTTTGTTTTTCGAGACAGGGTTTCTCTGTGTAGCCCTGGCTGTCCTGGAATTCACTCTGTAGACTAGGCTGGCCTTGAACTCAGAAATCTGCCTGCCTCTGCCTCCCAAGTGCTGGGATTAAAGGCGTGTGCCACCACCGCCCGGCTATCCTTACTCTTTATAGACCCAACAAATACCTTGATGAGATGATACCCTCCTGTCATCTGACCACCAGTAGACTTGGATGCACATACTGTCTTAGATCTGACCAGAGAGTGTCACCATCAGAAGAGAGAAGCAGGGAGGCAGGGACATAAAACTAGGTACAGTATACCAGGGAAATGATTTGATCCAGGGGTGCATTCAAAACAAGGAAGCGGGTTGTGGAGGAATCAGGGAGAATCTTTCAGAGGAGGGTAGCCTTGTCTCCAAGACGTGATGGAAAACTCATGTTTCTAGGGAGGCAAGTTGGAAAAGTTACTCAAGGCAGATGAGCAGCCTCTGCAAAGGCACAGACGCCAGGAGGGTAAGGATGCTGGTGGGTGTTTTAGGGGCATATTGTAGAGTATTTATTGTGGGAGGAGAGAATGATAGGCAGACAGAGGCAAGGCTGACCAGTGCCTGGAATGCCTGGGCTTCAGGCTAGGCTGCTGGGGCAGGTGCTTAGATTCCTGGCAGCCAAATGACCCAGGAGGCAATCCAGGTGGAAGTGAGGGGAGGCCATTGTAGATGGCAGTCTACAGGCAGGAAGTCTGGGTGGAATAATGCTAGTGGCCCATGGTGAGTTCCTGGAACCATGACCATGGAAGTAGGGAGAAGAAAGACAGTGGCATAGGTTGCCAGAGGCTCCTGCACCCACCCCAGTGGTGGAGACCACACCTCCATCTTGCAAGTGGAGGGGCACAGTGCTTTTTGTAAAGGTTAACATGAAAAACCACAGGCGAATGTTCTTATCTGTCCTTCCCAATTCCCAAAACAGCTGCTGATCAGGGTGAAGTCAGCAAAGCCCCTTGAAGCCTTCTGCTGCATGTTCTCACTGTGCCTGTCCTTTTGAACTGACATTCTGGTCACAGAGGATAACCTACCACCAAAATTGGGCCTGAGGAATTTGTTATATCCTGCAGTGAGGTTCTCAAAGCCAGGCAAGGAAAGTTTGTCGCTTCTGCCGACCTCCACACTGAACTGGTTCCCCTGGATGCACGTCCTGGAAAAGAGAATGGCTCTTGATGTCTGTTGTTCAAATATTGATAAACATACATAGACACAAGCTTAATTGACCCTCCCTCATGTGTGAGCGTGCATGCATGTGTGTCTGTGTGTGTGTGTATGCATGTGTGCTTGTGTGTGTATGTTACCACATTGTAACTTTTCTAAGTAGAAATCTCATGTTTTCTAATTAGTGAGTTAGTAGCTCCATTTTTTTTTTTACTCATTTGATATGAGAAAACTGTCATGATAATTGGCAAACTCTCCAAGTATCTCTTTTTTGATTGATTGATTGATTGATTGATTGATTGATTGTGTGTGTGTGTGTCTGTCTGTCTGTCTGTCTGTCTGTCTGTGTATGCACAGGCACATGTACCTGTACATGCACATTACATGTCTTTCTCTATTTCTCTCTACCTATTTCTTTGAGGCAGGGCCTCTCCCTAAACCTGGGGCTCAAATTTTCTTGGCCAGGCTGGAAGACAGAAATCACCAGAGATCCTCTTACTTTTGCTGTCTAGGCAGTCCCAAAACCTACTGGCATTTGTGGGGTGCCAGGCTTGTCACATGGGCACCAGAATCTTGACTCTAGTCCTCTTGATTACACAGTAAGCACCCTTAACCACTGAGCCACCTCCCCTACTTCTTTTCATCAAGGGTCTTATAAAAAAAAAAACACAAGTTCATCTACCTGTGACCATTTTAGAAACTTGTTCTCTAAAATAGAATGAACCATAGACATGTTGCTGTTCTGGTGCTTCAGGGAAATGAAGGGACTGGGGGTTTGGCTTGTCATAAGTTAAGTAAGAAATGTTTGCAAGCTTTTCTGTCACATGGCCATACCAGAGCAGTTCACTCTGGGCCGTTCTGAGATGGCGCCACTCACCTTTGAGTAAGGAGACTCAGACACACAAAGGGCAAATAGAGGCTGTAGCTCATGTTGAAAGAGCTGATTCACACACAAAGAGATTGAAGGAGGAATCACCTAGGGAGACAAAATAGAGCAAGGTGAGGGGGACAGTCCAAAGGTTCACCTACCTCCAGCCCTGCTGTCTCCGTGGGTCACCAGGTACAGAATTTTCCCAACGTGCATTGGGAGTAGCCTCTTTGCAACCTTTTAGTTTAGCACCTGCCAGCTGTGCGCCATCCAGGTATACCATCATTTGGGAGGCTAATATTTTTACCCATCCCTGATATAGGTGGAGTTTATACAATGGTTCATGAGAACTAGCACCTGTAGTCAGTCCATGGGAGCCCCACACTGTACCTTCCTATGTCCTTGTTCTAACGCTTCCGGCTCTACATTCACGCTGCCCAAACTGGACATTGTCCTATTTAGTCCAGCGTCCAGACCTTCCAGGCAGGTTGTATTCTTACCTAACCTTCCCCGTGCATAGTGGGCAGGTTCATCCCTGCCTTATATGGCAGAAACAGGTTCAACCCAGGAATGCCAGAGGTGAGTTTGAATCTGGATCTGGCTGCCTTGTCTGTTTCCTCCAGGACCAGCAATAGCTTATGCTGTCATGGCCTGAAGATCCTCAGCATCCTCATAATCTTCTATACCTGATTGACAGAGCACTGACACCATTCAAGCTCGTGTGCCAGTGTGCACAAGAGGACCGGTGAACAACATGCTCCAGAAACATGGCTCCCTCGGGTGTTGGATCTACAGTCAGACATCTCTCAGAGAGCAGGGACAGCTAACAGAGCAGTCTTGGGCCGGTTATGCTGGTGACATGGCAGGGTGGTGGCTTCAAGTTCAGGCTCCTTCCCAGGTATTCCACTCTGGGGTATTACTTCCCTGTGCTAATCCTGGTTTTTCCACTCCCTAGAATCTAAGGGATCTAGAGCTTTGGGTCAGACTGAGCCACTGATTTAATAAATAACATTCTGTTGACAAAACCAATACCTGCTCATTATAGAAAGAAAAATGAACAGAAGTTCATTAAGACAGAAGTGTATATTGCAGTGTATGCCAGGGCAGATGTATTGTTTTATGAGATTTATTTTTATTTTATGTGTATGGGTTGTTTTACTGGCATGTGTGTCTATGCACCATATGCACGCAGTGCCCATGGAGACCAGAAGAGGGCATAGAACTGTGTTAGAACTGGAGTTACAGATGGCTGTTAGCTGTATGTGGGTACTGGGATTTGAACCTGGGTCCTCTGGAAGAGCAGTCAGTGCTCTTAACCACTGAGCCATTGCTCCAGCACCAGTGCATGTTTATAGGTGGGAATAAACATGTCCTATGGTGTAGGATGCTGAGAGTCGGGACAGCTGTACATGTGTAGGGAGCTCAATCTTAGTATATTCCTAAAACTGCTATAAAAAAAATGAAGTTGATTTAAAAAGACCTGTCTCAAAAAACAAAGGAAATGCTTAGTCCCTCTGTCATTTCTCATTCCTCAGATGTTGCCCAACATACGCCTGTATTTACAAACACACACGTTTCTGCATAAAAAAATTTAAAAGGGACGTTGGGGTGCTTTTGCCCTTTGTTATTGCTGTATATTTATCAATATACACATTTATGCATAAAAAATAAAAAGGAAAGTTGTTACTTTTGTCCTTTGTTGCTCCTTTTCCCCACACGGGTGGTACAGCTGCTGCTTACTGACTACTCCGTTCTCACTTTCCGGGCCCAGCACCTCTCCAGTCTTCACAGACCTTTGGCCTAACTAAGATGATTCTCATTTACAAAGGGCTTTGAGAGGAAGTGATGTCCCCAGGGTGACACAGCAGGTAAGGGGCAGCTCAAGTGTAAGGAGCTGATGCAAGTCTCTTCCTTAGCAATCAGGAGGGAGCTCTGGTCTACAGCAGCTGCAGCTTCTCACATCTGCATCCCAGTCCTTAAGACAGCTAGGTCGCTCACACCATGAACGTGCAAACGCTTGCCATAAAGTCAGCACTGACCATCTTGACATGCAAATTCTATATACACTATCCTGTTTCTTTTCACAGTGGAAAAAATAGTGGCTGGGCGGGGAGGTGTAAAGACTGGTAAAGAAACGGAGGCTTGCTCATGGCCACTGGAAGCCACTCATCAAAAATATCAGCTGTGAAACCAGCATTTATCCTTCCTTCCTTCCTTCCTTCCTTCCTTCCTTCCTTCCTTCCTTCCTTCCTTCCTTCCTTTCCTCCTTCCTTCCTTCCCCTCTCTCTCTTTCTTTCATGCTTCTTCCTGGTTCCTATTCCTCTCCTTGCCCCCAGCATACAATTCAAGAGAGTCCATGGAATGGCTTGCATACCTTCCATCTCTTTAACATTTTAAAGGTTAGGTGAGCTTCTCTTATAAACCAGACACATGACCAGCAGAGGTCCTTCCTGTCTGGCAGGGCCAGAGATATGCGAACAGAAAAGTTTGTGCTCCATCAGAGGGCAGCAAACCTTAAGCCCCACATCTGGTTACCACCCTACATCAGGAGCCCAGGCAGCTTGATATTTGGTGTAATGAGAAAGGGAGCCGCCAGTTCCCCTCAAGAGGATGCTACAGAGCCAGGGTGGGAATCACAGAGATGTTCATGTTAATTTGATTCTGGAAGAGTCCAACTTGGACATAAGAGGCTGACACTTCTAGAAGCTGATAAAAATGGAGTCTTGCCCATGGCCACTGGAAACCACTCAGCCTTTCCCACAAACCCTTGGTATCTGCAAATTTTTCTTAGTGTGGCATGAACTGGGCTTATCATCATTTAGGGAGATGCCTCAGTTTTTCCACCTTCTATAAGAACCTGCCTTTGATCAAGCACATTTGGGGAAACAGTCTTTATCTTCAGGCTTGCTGTGAAATAGGCATTTCCTGGCCACCAGTCTACATTAGGAAGACAATAGTCACAACATGGGCCTCCAAAACTTCTCCAAGGACTCGCAGGCTCTGGAGTGTGGCTGCATTCTCTCTGCTGGCTCCACTAGGGGCCGAGCATGTCTCAGTGTAGCATGGAAGAGTCATTTAGTTATCCTGGCTATCTGGTTCGGGAGTGGAACCTCAGTCTTGTGATGGATTCAGCTTAGATCGCACTTTAGTTAAGTGATTACTGTCTGAAGAGCATTTCCCAAGTCCTTGATCTGTACAGAGGTCACATCTGGCACCAGTTTACTATCATGGTCTTCTTGGGCAGGGCCCACACCACTAACACCTTTCCTCACTTTAGAATGACTAGGAAATCTCAGAAGATACTGGGCACAAGAAAACAGTAGTGAGCTGGAAGAAGGCTAGAGTGTAACACGCTTGGGCACACTTTATGATGAAGAAAGTCCCCAGTCCCCAGACTGAATGGGATCACATGTGACTCTGCTCCTTATGTCAAATCTGCTTTGGGGATGGGGTGCTGGAAGTCTCCAGCAGGAGCCACCAGCCCATGTGGCTGATGAGCCAATCTTCAAGGCACTATTATATGTCTACTGCTCTTGGTGTAGGCTCAGACCTCTCTTTTGGATACAGACATCAGAGCTAGCACTTAGTGGTGATCACAGACCACTAGAGGGTAGCTGGAGATTTGGACAAGAACTCCCCCCCTAGTGTTCAGTAGTTGCACATGAAACATGGATGGGGGTTTGATGAGTTGGGGTAGCCTCTTCACTTTTACCCTAGCTGAACCTCTCTGGCTAAAATCTCATGACTGTTTATAGAGGAGAGTCTGGTCTTTGGAGTTAGACCAAACTGAGTCATAGTTAACCTCTCAGCCTCTGTTTTTTTCACCTGACAAATGGGAATAAACACAAACAAGAAATAGGACTTTTCATTCCCTTCTATGTTCTGTGTCTTCCATTGGGACTTAGTAATCTCACTGGCTCAAAAACAATGCCAAGCTGAAGCTCTTCCTCCTCTACCTGGCTGGTACCACTCAGGAAGAACAGGTCAGATGCAGGACTTGAGTGTCACCTGGGAGGCCAGTGGTTCTGAGAAGCTGAGGTGATTCTGATGGGGATTCCCACCTCCACTCCATCACAGAAATGCCTCCAAGTGTCCTACGCTCTAGCCTCTTTCACACTAGCCTCTGTCCCCTCGTCCTCCCCAAGAATATCATGAAGGTGTGCCTTGTGCCTGTTGGTCTAACGTGGCAGCAGAGAGGCAAACAATGACAGCTTCAGTGCCAGGCAGGGGGGAGTGCCAACCTGGGCCCCTCACTTGTTCTTGGATGGTTTTACTCCTTCTGATGCTTACATTCCTCCACTCTGACACTATAAGACCTGAGGCAGAATTAGGGCTCAGCAAATTCCAGGCCTGCCTTCCTTCCCTTCCATCCACCCCAGCAGGGCTCACATCTGAAGCTTCTTCATGCCCAATCTCTAAGCACAAGGGACGGCAGCAGTTTCCTTACCAGGCAGCTGTTATGGCAGGTGCTTCTGGATCTCAGGCAGGAATCTCACACAAGACATAGTCTTTTGGGTCCCCAGGGTCCTTCTCATTTCAGTCCTGGATCCTTGGATGTAGGTATACATCCACTCTCTGATGGAGTGGCTCTCTCTCTGGAGAAGGCAGAGCTGCTGAACCAGGTATAGGTGGGCGGGGCCTCCTCCAGCTCCTCCCTTGGTGGAATGCTGGCTGGTCCTGGGTTGTTTGTGAGAATCAGTCAGCTCTTGCTGTGCTTTCGATTATCTTGTTTATCTATGCTTCGATTCTGGGCTCCCATTTTCGGCCGTGCTCCCAAACCTCAGTCAAGAAAGACTTCTGCAATCCAAGATGTCTTGAGAGTTCAGTGCATGGCTCCAACTACTCTGATAATCTCTGCTTTCAGGGGTCATGCCTCTGACACGGTACAAAGGGATTCCGAGTTAGCCTAATCATCAGATTCACATCCACAAAACAACTTAATTTGTTTCTGAAAGTCTCAGTCTTGGCTTTGCCTTGGCTGAGTTTGTTTGGGATTAACAGAGTCTAATAATATGTATTAATAGAGTCTATTCAGACTTTCCAGTTGCAAAGACACAGAAAATCCCAAGGATTAGGAGAGTGGTGCTCAGAAGAGGTGAGGGTGATTCAAGGGCTTTCTGGTCTCCTTTGCTGTATCCCAGATCCCCAGAGAGTATTCGTTAAGTCTCAAGCAAATTCCTTCAGGGAACTTCCAGAGAGACAGAGCAAGGCTTCTCTGTTTCAAAGCCAGCAGAGCTTCTGATATGCATGCTTATTCTCTCTCTCTCTCTCTCTCTCTCTCTCTCTCTCTCTCTCTCTCTCTCTCTGCCTGTGTCCATATTGTAGCCAGTGGTCAAGGGCCTCACTTCTAGGTCTGTCCACAAGGGTAGAAGTCTCTGGAAGTTGGTCTCATACCCTGAGAGGGCTGGGAGCCAGAGGGAGGGGCGGGGAAAGAGTCTGAGGCTATGGCAGGATGCCTAGAGCCACCTTCTTCCTTCTTGGCAATGTCAAGGCCACCCAGGGCCAAGCTCCTGTGCAGACCCTGCCCAGCCTGGAGCTGGGAGGTTGAATAAACAGAGAGGGAGGGGCCTTCACAGGGAGCATGAGCTGGCTGCAGGAAGCAGAAGGAAGTGGGCAGAAGGGGAGGATCTTAGGGTACAGTGTACTATAGATGCTTCTGGACCTAGACCAACTTGCTTAGTGTTCCTCTGGAGCCTGGCCAGCACCCCCTCCAAACATCTCTGTGCTTGCGGGGAGGGAGTGGATGCTGAAGAGAAAGCCCTTTCACGTCGCCCGAGTGACCCCACTTTCACCTGGCAACCTGAAGGTAGCCAGAACAGGGATGACTGAACAGCCATTTCAAGTTCTGCCTGAATGCCCATGGTTTGGGGCTAATTCCCAGAATTTGTAAGAAGTTCTCACACAAACAGAGAGGCCCAAGAATCACAAAGACAACTGAGAGCTGGGAGGCTTGGTGGGAGGGGGAACTGGTAACAAGTGTTTTGACGAAACAACTTTTCTGGCTAGTGCACAGCTTTGAGCGTGTTGTTTTATCTCCCTGGAGCTGCATCTTATGTGATGATCAGGGGTTCACCCTCACACAGGGTCGCTGAAAGAACTCTGCTGCCACAGGGGTAGCACTGTATTTCAAAGTCTCTGGCACAGAAGACCCTACACATGAGTTGCTCGATCAACTAGTCTTCTTTCATTGTATCTTTTCGGTTTACTTTTCTTTTGCTGTGATAAAGCAAGCTGGGGAGAAAAGGGTTTGTTTCAGCTTACATGTTATAGTCCATCACAGGGGGACGCCAAGGCAGGAACCTGGGGCTCAGACCAGCGAGAAACAAAGCTTTTTTTTTTTTTTTTTTTTTTTTTTCCTTGGGACCACTTGTCCAAGGATAGACTCACCTACATGTGATCTGGGTCCTCCCACACCAATCAATAATAAAAACAGTTCCTCACAGATATTAAGTCTGTGATATAATCCCTCAATTGATGTTTTTCTCTTACCAGGAGACTCCATGTTCTAGCAAGTTGACAACAAACTCTAATCTGTTAGTACTTACTACCCACTCAAGTTTACATCTACCCATGTGTCACGTGTGTTGCTGGGCACGTGTGTATGTGTATGTAGATGCTGGTGTATATATTTTTGGCATTTTCATATTATCTATATTTAATCATTTATAAGCTACCTATCTGTTCATCATCTATCTAATGATTAATCTCCCTATCAGATTGTTGATGTTTCCTATGTTTAGTTTTGTAGTGTCTATCTATGCAAATCGTCAGCAAGTATATTATTATTATTATTATTATTATTATTATTATTATTATTATTATATTAATGAGCTGATTCCACCTGGGAGCCGAGACAAGTCAAAACATTTTTTTTTTAAATTTTTATTTATTGTATGTATGTGAGTACACTGTCACTGTCTTCAGACACACCAGAAGAGGGCATCAGACCCCATTACAGATGGTTGTGAGCTACCATGTAGTTGCTGGGAATTGAACTCAGGATCTTTGGAAGAGCAGTCAGTGCTCTTAACCACTGAGTCATCTCTCCAGCCCCCTACAAGTCAGATTCGAAGTTACTAAAGTGGGTGTGATAAGATAAAAATCCAATCTTCAGCTTCAGAAATGCTACCAGCATTATCTTGGATCTCTTTTAGGTTGACAGAAGAAATGAGTGGATTTTCAGTGGCCCTGGGCAGCCTTGCTCCTAATCTCTACCTGGCAACCACCTAGTTCCAACTGTGATCTCCAGTCTTAGGACGATTGAGGTCAGTGGTATTTCAGGATGTCCAGCTATGCAGACTGACCGCTCACAGATTACATCCCTCGGCACTCACCTCCCATTCCTCGAGGCCTCACATCGCCCTCCTAGAATGTGTCCCAGAAAAACAAAGGAAAAAGTGAGTCAGCCTATACTGCATGAACCTGGCACCATGTGAACATGCATCCAAGACCTGGATAATTCAGTGTTCTGCATTGGGACTGAGCACTGCTATTCTCAAGGTTCTCGACTGTGCACACATCATCTTCCTTGAATAGAGTTGTGAGACAAGTGGGTCTTGTTTCCTTCTTTTTAATTACATTTTAATTCGTTTTGTGTGTATGTGGGAGGGAGCAGGGTGGCATGTGTGTTGTAGTGTACGTGTAGAGATTAGAGGACAACTTCTTTCCACCAGGCAGGTTCCGGGGATCAAACTCAGGTCATCACGCTTGGTAGCAACTGCCTTTACCCACTTAGCCATCTCAACGGCCCCAGCTTATGTCTTTATTCTCCTCCTGTAGATCACAGCCACCCAGCTAAGGAGTGGTAGAGCCAGCCAGCACAGCCTGGAACTGGACCTTAGGAATTGAGTCAACTGCATTATTAATGTGCCCATTGCTCCAGCCAGCACTTGTGGAACTCAATGGCTGTTGGTTTGCCTGTCTCTATCACTTGCTCATCTCTATTATTAAGCTCAGTGCTGTTTGAAGTCAGGTCTTATTAACTGGTATGCCTCTAATACTGAGGTCAACCCCTTGGCCATATGTGAATCCTTAAGTCTACAGAGCTAAGGCTGGACCTGTATCTTAGTGGTAGAACCCTCGGAGAGCAAGGCTCTGAGTTCAATTCCCAGTAGCACCAACCAACCAACCCGCCCACCAGTCAATCAACAAACCAGCCAACCAATCAACCAACCAACCACCAAGCCCAGAGAGTCTGTGAAGCCAGTGAAGCAATCAAGCCATGCAAGAGCACCTGGGCATCAGCAGAGTATGGTTGCTATTTATATTTTTCTAGTTAATAATTAATTAATTCCTTCCTTTCTCTCTCTCCTCCTTCTCTCCCTCTTCCTTCTTATATTTCTTCTCCATTTTGGAAACTCTACTGAACTCAGCCCTCAAACTAGTACCACTGAGATATACCTCTAACTAATTCTAATTTATAATAGTAATAATAATAATAACAACAATAATAAGTTCATATGTAGGTAGATACATACATACATACCTTTTTGTAAATGCCCTCAATATCAAACATAAATATCCTGAATCTATATGCTTAAATGACTAGAGAAAAGAAATAACAGGTGATAACATCTCTTTTCTTGTCAATGTCACCACACTGCAGGCAAGCCATGAAGGTTCCTCCATGGTATCTGCCCACAGTAGCCATGTGTACCTCAGTTAAACGCTTTATTTTTTTCGAAGCTACAGACTTCACAGATCATTCATAAGCCACAAACACAGTCACTGTTATTCTTTTTGTCTTGAAATTCTCCTGCGAGTCAGATGTTCTTCTGGGCATTAAGATCACACCAGGATCAAAGTAGTTTCTGGTCAGTGCAGACAAATGGGACACAAACAATACATCCATAGGGCAATGTTTGGGAGGAAGGCACACTGTGGAGCCATGTTAAGCTGAGGAAGGGTGGGGTTGGGGGAGGTCACCTTAGAGAAGTGAAATCAGAAAGTTTCTTTGAAGATGTGACATCATCAAGAGGCTGCAGAAAGGGGCAGGTCCTGCTGTTGTCTGTCTCTTTCAGCCTTGCTCTCCTCTGGACAGAAAGCTCCCTGAAAGTCTTCTAGTAGATTGCTGTTTGAAACACTCCTCCTGCTTGATATCCTTTGATGGTAATGTTTCTTTTTTCTTGGAGAGAGAAAGAGAGACCCAGAGAGAGAGACAGAACAGAGAAACTGAAAGACAGACAGAGAGAGAGACAGACAGAGACAGAGACAGAACAGAAAAACTGAGAGACAGAGAGACAGAGATAGAGAGAGACAGACAGAGATAGAGAGACAGATACCCAGAGGGAGAGACAGAACAGAGAAACTGAGAGACACAGAGAGAGACAGAGATAGAGAGACAGAACAAAGAAACCGAGAGACACATAGACAGAGACACAGAGAGACAGACAGAGATAGAGAGACACAGAGAGAAACAGATAGACAGAGACCCAGAAAAAGAGAGAGAGAACAGAGAAACAGAGAGAGAGAGAGAGAGAGAGAGAGACAGAGAGAGAGAAAGACTCATGGAGAGAGACAGAAACAGACACACTTAGAGAGACACAGACAGACAGTCAAGGCACACACACACACACACACACACACACACACACACACACACACACTGTGTGTCAGAGCCAGTAGCTGTGGACACTTACTGATTGCATTGCTGTCCAAACTCCTCCCCTCTATTTCTTTGTCCCCACCTGCCTGTTTTGAACACCCTGTCCTTCCAGGACTCTTCTATGTCTTCTTCCTCTTATCTGCCAGGACTTCAGCAGGACTCTTGGGATTCCTCCAATGCTGTCCTCCACTGCACACACACCACGTTGACATCTATCACACTATAAACCATAAGCCAGCCCCCACACCAGGTTATGAGCCTTTTTTGGGAAATTGCTGAACCCCTTTTTAATGGGTAGCACAGAACTACATACAGTGTCGAATGGATTTATGAATAATGGAAAAGCTGGTTTCTCTTTGCTCTCTGTCACCTTTCTGAGCTCTGTCCAACACGGCTCATCTTACAAGTGAGAAAATCAGACTCCTTCCAATATTCAGTCACCTTCTTGAGTTTCCTTTTGGGCTCAATTCTCTCTTTTTTTTCTGGCACATGATCACTGCTACCTTTTCTAACATTCCTTCGCAGCAGAGGCCACACGGCTGCCACCCTGTTCAAACCTCTCCCAGCTGGCCCAGACCTTTCTCCTAGTAACCTAGACATCTCTCTGAGGTCCCCAACTTGATACTGGCTGCAGCTCTCAGTTGGACATACCTTAGGAGCCATCCAGTAAGCCAGTGAGGCTGGCCTGTAGTCTGCTCTACACTACTGAGCCATCCAGTAAGCCAGCGAGGCTGGCCTGTAGTCTGCTCTACACTACTATGTGACCCCAGGTCCTAGAGGTCCAGACATGGCCTAGGAGTTTCCTAGATATTGTCTAAAGTACGAGGCTTGGCTCTATTAAACTTAAATTTGCTGACTTCTATTGCTTGATTTACCACCTTGCCTGAAACCTGGAGGCCAGACTGTCTGACCTGGTCATGCTCGGAACCCAGAGACCATTTACTCAGGCGCTTTCCATCGCTTAGGACACACTTAGTTTAGGTCAGACTTTGCCCGCCTGACTCTAAATCAAGTTCCAGTAAGGTTTGATGTTAAGAGGCAGAGAGAAAATAGTTCAGGGTTTGTGGCCTTATGGCCTCTCTGTTGTAGCATGCAAATAGGCACAGATAATGTATAAGTGGTCAGGTGAGACTGTTTCATTAAATTTTATTTGTAAAGCCAGGCCTTGGGCAGGCTTTAGTTCATACCTGTAGTTTTCTGACCTCTGCTACAGACGTAACGACTCATGGACCTGAGCATGTGCCTAGAGCCACTGTGGTCTTCTGTCATCAGTGACTTGAAAGTTATAGGCTTCTATAACTTCCCACATCAAATAAAGACCCATGTCTTCTTTTTGTCTCCATGTCATATGTAATATGCAAGACAACGTATATAATATATATATATATATGTGTGTGTGTGTGTGTGTGTGTGTGTGTGTGTGTGTATTCCTATATGTGATAGATAGATGGATAGATAGCCTCCCGGTTGCTTTATCTTTTGCAGTCATTGGCTGACTTGGCTGACTCCTAGCAGGGTTTCCCTCATAAGAACCTTAGCATCCCAGCCAGAGGCAGTTATATTCCATCTCCCCATTGTCCCACAAAATGGTGGCAGAGGAATTCCTGAAAGGGACCAGTTGGGGTACCAAAGAAAGATGCACTAAGGCCAGGGAGAGGAACCCAAAGCACTCATAAAGGGACCTTACAGTTAGAGCCTTTCGGTGACTCTTGTGATAGACAGAAAGACAAAGGAGATTTTTTTCCTTTGCTATGTCTACAGCAAGGGGGCGGGACATGCCCTTCTGAGAGAGTCAGGAATTTGGCTCAGGGCGGGGGCTGGTTTCGATGGGATATGTGTAGCAATGTGGTTAACCTTGCAGTGTTTTCAAGGTGCAACCTGAACAGCTTTCTCGGTGTCTGGGAATAGTCAAGGCTTGGCTTGGGTTCAAACCTATGGAGACAAACATGCACAGGGCTGGGTTATGGACAGGTTAGCGTCTATTCCCTTTTCTGCTCCAAATGGATTGTTTCGCCACATCTGCTTTAAGAGACATGGTTTCCTTTTGAGGCCAGATGTGGTAGCTACTGGCCTTTGGCTAGATATCTGACAAAGAGAAACTTAAGAGAGGAAGGGTATATTTTGGATGTTGGGTTTCGGGGATATCCCATCATGGTGGGATAGGATTGTCAGAAGCCGTGGATAGCAGCCATAGCAACAAGAGTCTGTTCACATCTGGGCAGATCAACAGGTGGAAAAAGGCAAACGCTGGCACACAACGGCTTTTCTCCTTTTTATTCAGTGCTGGACTCCAGCATGTGAGAAGATGCTGCCCTATTGAAGTGTGCCTTCCTTCCTCAATTAAACCTCTTTAAAAGGCACCCTCAAAGACATACCCAGGCAGGCATGTGCCTCCTGGATGATTCCAAATCTAGTCACGATGACTAGAAGGTTATCACACCAGGCAAGCATCAGAGACTGGACTGTATCTTGGGGCTGATCATGGTCTCCACCCTTGTAGCATGTGCTTCCAATCCTTGCTGTGCTTTCCTGGAAACCCAGACTCAGATCTCTGCTCTGCTTCCATATCATTCTTACCCTGGTTTTAAGTTTCTTTTCTGCCAGAGGAACATTTATCCCCCTCTTTCCCTCTCTCCTTTCCTCTCCTCCTCCTTCATTCAGAAGTCTTTAACAGGTACCTCTTGAGGTCCAAGTTTAAAACACATATGGACCGCACCCCTCTGAACTTCCAGCTCAGCAAACATTCTCTGAGAAGGATCAGATGTTGTTTTCGGCTTTTGTACATCTAACAGTCTTACAGTTTCTCAACTCTGCCGTTGAGCTGTAAAAATAGCCACAGATGATACACAAAGCCATGGGCAAAGATGCATGCCAATCACACCTTATTTACAGAAGCAGGCGGTGGGCAGGCATGGTCCATTGGCCACAGTTTGTCAGCTATGACTGTTACGTATCCACAACCACTTCATCCTTCTGTGGGTTAAAAGCTGCAATTCTATGAACATGAGTGCAGAAGTGAGGATGTGAGATGAGACCACTTTGCCCTTCTGTTAGCAATGGAGAAGCTGGACATTTGAGCAGGAGAACTGAAGTCACTGGGACACACCAAAGGGAGGGTCACTTAATTCTGTCTAGACTAGACAGAAGCCTTAAGAGAATGATTTGTATTGGAGAAATGGAGAGAAGAAGGTTTAGTTGTGTAACTATGGAACATTGTTCTATACAAGTTCTAATGTGGCCTGAGCTAAGGGATATGGTCTTGGGCCCGTCACTTCCTCCACATGTCCCTTATACAGGAAGGGTTGAGCTAGACAATCACTAAAGCCTGTTTGCTTTTCCCAAAGTCCTAGAGGGAGTTCACCTTCCCTGAAGATCAAAAGACTTGGGGGAAGACAGTGTGAAGTTGGGGTCAAGGTGGAGGAGCCCAGTAAATTCCCAGCCATGCTTATTCACCAAGGTATTAATAGCACATAAACCTGAGCCAGGAAATTTTAGGGTGTTGGTTTCCATGTCTGGGTGTGTTTCTTGTTTGGCGTGTAACACAAACTAGAGAAAAAAGGTTTTCTCTTCCTGTTTTGTCTGCCATTGCAAATCAACACCAGCTCTGATATACCTAATTCTGTCTGTCTGTCTGTCTGTCTGTCTGTCTATCTACAGAGGAAAAAAAAACCCCTGATCCTACCACGTAATCCTGAACATGTGAGACCAATTCTAGCATCCACCAAACCCTTCCCATCAAGGAAATCATCAGAGTGAAGAGACAGTCTACAGTATGGGAAAATGTCCTTGGCAGCTATTTATCTTATGGGGTTAGTATCTACAATATATTAAACAACTAAAAAAATTAAACATTAGCCCCTTCTCATTAAAAAAGTGGGCAAATGAAATGAACTGACACTTCTCCAGGATGAAGTTGAAATGACCAACTGATACATAAAAAAAATTTACCAGTTCAGCATCCTTAGCCACCAGAGAAAAGCAAATCAACAGCACATGCTGGCAAAGATGGTGCGGTGGTTTGAACAGGTTTGGTCCCCATAGATTCATGTGGTTGAATGCTTGGTTGTAAGGAGTGACACTATTAGGAGGTGTGGCCTTGTTGGAGTAGGTGTGGTCTTGTTGGAGGGAATGTATCACTGTGGGGGTGGGCTTTGTGGTCTCCTGTGCTTTAGTTCTACCCAGTGTGGAATGACAGTCTCCTCCTAGCTTCCTCTGGATCAAGATGTAGAACTCTTGGCTCCTCCAGCACCAGGTCTACCTGACTCTGCCATATTTCCCACCACGATGATAATAGGCTGAACTTCTGAACCCGTAAGCTATCCCCAATTCAATGTTTGCCCTTATAAGAGTTGCCTTGGTTATGGTGGCTCTTCACAGCATTGAAACCCTAACTAAGACAGATGATGTGAGGAAACCCTATACACAGTGTTGGTGGGAGTGCAAATTAGTTCAACTACGTGGAAATAAGTAAGGGTGGAAATTCTTCAAAAATCTGAACTTGAACTGGCATCTGACCTAGCTGTACCATCCCTGGGAATATACTCAAAGGATTGTATAAGTCAGCACAGGATGGTTCTGCACCTCTATGTTTATTGTTTCGTGAAACACAATAGACAGGTCATGGAATCCATCTGGGTGTCCTTAAACAGGCGAATGGGTGCAGAAAGTGTGGCATATAGACACAATAGAGTTTTATTCAGTCATAAAGAAGAAGACAATTATGCTGTTGCCAGGAAAATGAATGGAACTGGTGATCATTATATTGAGAGAAATAAACCAGATTCAGACAAATACCACACATCTCCTATCATGTGCAAGCTAGGTTAAACATACCTACTACACACATATGTATGACATGAAAGTGAGAGATATTTGGGAAGAAAAAGGAGATGAGTGAGAGTAGAGGAGGAACAGGAGAGGGTGATGGGGAAAATTAGTCACAGTACATGATATACTAGGCCAAGATGCCATTATGTACTGAGATCCACATTGTTCTCAGGGTCCCTCTTGTTGGGACCCATACCTGCTGAAAAAGCCCTCCCTTACTTGGTCTGGCTGAGCTAGACTGATGTCCATCAACAATACATCACTGGTGTGTGTGTGTGTGTGTGTGTGTGTGTGTGTGTGTGTGTGTGTGTGAGAGAGAGAGAGAGAGAGAGAGAGAGAGAGAGAGAGAGAGAGAGAGAGAGAGAGAGAGAGCGCAGAGAGGTGGGGTGTCTTAGTTAGGGTTAGAATTGTTTTGATGAAACATAGTGACAAAAACCAACCTGAGGAGGAAAGAATTATTCTGTTTATACTTCCAGGTCACAGTTCATCATGGAGGGAAGTCAGGGCAGGAACCCAAGCAAGACAGGACCCCAGAGATGGGAGCTGAAGCAGAGGCCATGGAGTAATTCTGCTTACTGGCTTGTTCTTCATAGCTTGCCCAGTCTGCTTTCTTATAGAACCCAAGACCACTAGCCTAGGAGTGGCACCACCCACAGTGGGCCGCCATCCCCCCACTCCCAGTTCAATCACTAATTTCAAGAAACCGCTTGCCCTACAGGCTTGTCTGCTTCACAGTAAGCTTGATCTTCTGGAGCTGTTTTCTTAAATGAGGTTTCCTCCTTTCAGATGAGTCTAGCTTGCCCTGCCGACATAAAACAAGCAGGCACAGGGTCAGGAGAACTTATGTAACATAAAATTTATCACCTCCAACCATTTTAAGTGAAAAATTTAGTGTCATGAAGGACATTCCCTCATGCAGTAGTCAGCACCATTTACCTCCAGGGCCTTCTTATCTTCTCGTATGAGACTCTACCTTTAAACAGCAGCTCTCTGTTCCCCACTCTCCCCATCTCCTGGCAAGCACCATGCTGCTTTCTGCTTCTAGGAATCTGACCCTTGTGAGCACAGCCTATTAGTGAAGTCATATATTTGTCTTTTTGTATCTGATATCTTTCTTTCTACATTGTAGCTTTTACCAATGGCCTTCCCTTTTAAGGTTGGATGATAAATAACTCCTTGCATGTGTACTCCATATCCTGTCTATCTATTTGCGTACAGATGGCCCTAAGGTTGCTTCTATATTTGGCTATTGTGAGGAATATCTGAATATCAGTACATAGATATCTCTGTAACTTCTTCATGTTCCACGATGTACGTATTAGAAGCTCATTAGCCTTTGAGACCAGCCCATATATCTTCCTTAAGCTTCCCATAAATAAGAAGCAATATCACTCCATGTCTCTACACTCACTAGGGTGAGAACTGGACTAGAAGTCAGAGACTCAGTTCCCAGCACACCTCTAGCTTTCTGGGTTTTCATTTGCCTTCTCTAGAAAGGGACCGCTACTGTAAGTCCGTTCGTTTCGCAGGCAGATTGTGCACCTCTAATGATTGGTGAGCTCTGATCAGGGATCAATAATACACCAGACAGTGGTTGTCTCCGTATCTGAGTACCTCCTTCATCTTTGGAACATCTGTAGTTGAACTTCATTGAGTGTAACCCTTTCCTTTCCAGCTCCTGGTATGAATGGGTTTAGGTTCTACACCAGTTTTGGGGGGCAAGTCTTGATTGGTTTAGGCTAACCCAGCATATCCTACTCCATTTTGGTTCCAATTCTATTGGGTAGATATCAGAGTAAAGTAATTTCATTCTCCTTTATATTTTAATTTCCAAGGATAAATATTGTCAAGGAACCTGGCAAGTAAGATGGATAAGCACAGAGTTGGCTCAGTTGAAGTGGGATGTAGGGGAAACCCATATTATCCAGGTCTTTGAAAACCACTGACCAAAGCAGCGATCCTTTAAGAAGGGGACCTGCATGTCCAAGGTTTTATACTATGTTAGCTTTGTGGATTCCACACAATGTTCTTCCTGTTGCTTCTCAGTTTCCTTTGCCTTTTATGATATTTTTTGTTTGTTTGTTTGTTTAAGAAGCCTTGTGATATGAGCCAGGATCTCATTCAGTGGCCCTGGGCGTGTGTGTGGAGGGGTCAGCTTTGGCTGCTATTACAAAATACAAAATATATCATAGACTTTATGGGTTAAATAACAGACATGATTCTTTTCAAGGCTGGGGATTCCAAGATTGGGATGCTGGCTGATTTGGTTCCCGAGGAAGGCCCTTCTTGTTTGTAGATGCATGCCCTCCTTCTGCATCCTTGCACTAGGATGGAGGGTGAACATGCTGGTCTCCTTTTTAATATCAGCAGAAACCCCACCATGTGCCTCACTTTCATGGGTCTTATCTAAATCTAAAGCTTTCCAATACCTCCTAAGACCGTTGCCTCAGGGTTGGCTTCAACACATGCGTTTGGCGGGAAGAAGTGGCTCACGAGGCCAGCAGCAAACATCAGGCTAAAGTTCAGATTCTGGACAGTCCTCAAGGCTAACTGTTGTCCCCAGCAGTTTTGGACCTCCTGGTGCTGTTGAGTACTTGGGGTGCTGGTGGGCATCCTTTCCTTGTTGCTCTAACTGGAAGTGGTACCTGGACTTGCTGATCTCAGGAGAGTGAACTGCCCAGTCTAGGCATCTGGTTTTGACTCACTGGCTCACCAAGGCATTGCTCCGTCCCTGGTTCCCTGTCTGAGGTGAGTAAACATTTGTTTGCACCTATGCAGGAACAGTGTCACAAACAGATCTGTGTCAGTTTCTCTCTAGTTACTCCTACTCCAACAGTTGCACAGTGTGTTTCAATATTCTCGAACCTAGCCATTGTCCCCCTTACCCCATGTTTGCCATCTTATCATCCTCTGTGATTGAGTCGTTTGTTAGGCTTATTGTTTATCACTCTTGGCCTTCTAGAACTCACACTACTGGGAGGCAAGATCTGTATCTGTCTGGCTCACTGGAGTGTTCAGTGTCTGGTGTAGAATATGTATAGGTGGAGAATTCCTAAGGCAAGCATTTGAATCTGGAATGCTCCAACATTGCTGGCATGATGTCACATGTAGAAAATCCTGCACATAGCTTTATGTCGTGGGTCACTGTCAAACCATAAGTGTGCCAAAAAAATACTGTGTAAAATGACTTTCAATTTTACTATATAAGCTATGTCTGAACCATACTTAAGATATTTGTTACTTGTGTAAGGACTTCAAAATCTGAAAAAGAAAGAACTATTCTATTCTGAACAGACACCATGACCAAGGCAACTTTTTGTTTGTTTGTTTGTTTGTTTTTTGAAACAAGGTTTCTCTGTGTATCCCTGGCTGTCCTGGAACAGGCTGGCCTTGAACTCAGAAATCCACCTGCCTCTGCCTCCCAAGTGCTGGGATTAAAGGTGTGCGCCACCACTCACTGGCTGACCAAGGCAACTTTTATAAGGACAACATTTAATTGGAGCTGGCTTACAGGTTTAGAGGTTCAGTCCATTATCATCAAGGCAAGAACATGGCAGCATCCAGGCAGGCATGGTGCAGGAGGAGCTGAGAGTTCTACATCATCGTCTGAAGGCTGCTAGCAGAAGACTGGCTTCCAGGCATGTGGGATGAGGGTCTTAAAGCCCATACCCATAGTGACAAACCTACTCCAACAAGGCCACACCTTCTAATCCTGCCACTCCCTAGGCTGAACATATACAAACTATCACAGAAAAAAAAAAAAAAAAAAAAAAGAAGGAAAGAAAGAAAGAACCTGAAATTCAAAATACGTTTGGCCCCAAGCTTTTCAAATTAAGAATATTCAACCTGTCTGATCGAATCACAGCCGTTCTGTGCCACTGGGACTTTTGGGATTCCTGTCCTAGGAAATAGAGGGTCAGGAGGGAAACTCTTGGCCTGAGGACACAGATCCAGTGAGGTTGACTGCCAGATCTGTGTCCCCTCTCAGCTTCTGGCTGCCACACTAAGCTCTCAGCCTGTGGTGTTTCGCAGGGGTGTGTGGACTCAGAGAGCTGGAAGAAGAAGCCATTTGACTTAGTGTCAGGAAGCTGATTTGGGATCATGTCCTGATGTAAGGGGGATTCCTGGCTTTTAGTGGAAGGGGAAGGTGGAGGGGTCAGGGGAGGGTGAAAGACACCAGAGGGCTTTTAGGCACAGAGGCTTGTCTTGACAGTGCAGTTCCTTTGAGAGGGGCCTCGAAGATCAGCCAGTCCTAGGAGGTTAGAAAAATAAATGGGCCTGTTTTCGGCATAGGCTCCTGCCCACATACCATAGAGATGCAGTTCCAAGCAACAGCCTGGGTGCACAAAGTTCTGATGCTTCCAACAGCATTCCTTCATCTGTGTAGCTCCCTCTCACATACGGTCAATGCCATAAAGCCACCTGGTCCTTTCCGTAGGTGCATCTTACCTCCAAACCATTGGCGTGCCTACATCCGATCCTGCAAGATGCCACACTGGACCAAGACCTTCCAGCATGATGGTTAATGGACTCCTCATCTCAATCTCCTCCCTTCTGCTCTGAGATGTCTGTCATACCCAGGCCATCTTCCTCATACATGCACACATACTTGCATGTCCTCTAACCTTCCCATCTCTACACAGAGACTCCGCTGCCCTCTATTGCTATACCTACTGACTCCTCCGCAGCCCCCTGCATGCTCCCTCTGATCACACAGCGGCTGGTCACCCCTTGCTCCAGACAACAGGGACAGAGCGCTCTGTAAACAGGCCCTATTGTGTGGTACGCTCTATTTGTTTCCTGGTTTTCATTCATTCACTAAAAATCTTCTCTGGACCCCAGTCCCTAGAATGGTGTCTGGCTCCCACTGAGCAAATGAGGGTGGCTTCATGAATGGAAGGAGGGGTTGTAATGAGCCCTGGTAGTGTTAGGCTATGGTTTTCTTATTCTCTTTCTTTGTTTCTTTCTGTTTCTGTTTCCCTTTTTTATTTTTATTTTTTCCTCTTTTTAAAACTAGTCATTTCATTCATTTACATCTCAAATGATATCCCACTTCCCAGTTACCCTTCCACAAACTTCCCATCCCACAACCTCCCTCTCCTTGCCCTTTGCCTCTATGAGGGTGCTCCCCCACCCACCAACCCTTTCCTGCCCTACCTCTCCAGCATTCCCCTATGCTGGAACATCAAACCTTCCTGGGACCAAGGGCCTCCCTTCCCATTGATGTCAGGCATAGCCATCCTCTGCTACATGTGTATTTGGAGCCATGGATCCCTCCAGGTACACTCCTTGGTTGGTGATCTAGTCCCTGGGAGCACCGGGTGGTCTGGCCAGCTGATGTTGTTCTTTCTATGGGGTTGAAATCTCCCTTAGCTCCTTCAGTCTTTCCACCAGCTCCCCAACCAGGGTCCCTGAGCTCAGTCTGATGGTTGACTCCAAGCATCCGTATCTGTCTGTCTGTGTTTCTTTCTTACTTCTTTCCTTCCTTCCTCCCTCTCTTCCTCCTCTCCTCTCCTCTCCTCTCCTCTCCTCTCCTCTCCTCTCCTCTCCTCTCCTCTCCTCTCCTCTCTTCTCCTTTCCTTTCTTCTTCTCTTTCTCCAGGACTGTGCTGCCCTGGGACTCAGCAGGACTGGGGAAGGACAAAGGTAGTTTTATTTTGAACACTACAAAGGAACAAATGGAAAAGAAACAAAAGCAATCAGCAGTTTCCTAGGTGATTCTACTCACACTCTTGGTTAGGTACCACTGGCCACAACCCTGAAGGATGCAAATAATAGGATCATTCCTTGGGCCCCGCTTTACCAGAGCCTGACTCTCAGAGCTTGTACAGACTCATGGAAGCATAGTTAAACGGATAGAAGTAGTACTGGTCAGGCCAATCTGCCAGGGTTGGTGAATCACAAATGGCAGGATGCAGAGCAGTAGCTCTTAGTAGGGAGCATTTTGCCTCCTTTACCCAGTAGACATGTTACAGTCAATATCTGGAGACACTTGATTGTTGTCTATTGGGTTGAGCCCTGGGATGTAGAACCCTACAATCCACAGGAATACCAACATCAGCACTTTTAGGAACCCCTGGTACAGAAAAGAAGTTGGGCATTGGGAAGTATGTGAAGCCATGTGACCCTGCCTCTGGATTGAGTATGCATATGTCACAGGGATATTGGGGGACAGGTGATATGCAAAACATGTTACTAGGTGCAGGGAAGGTACTCAATAAATGGTCTCCTTCCCCAGCCATAGAACCCAGAAAAGCATGCCCTGCTTTCTCCCTAGCTACCTTCCCAGCCTATCACCTAGGGTCACCTGGACCTCCTGGCTGCAGAAGTGTCCCTGTTCTGCTGGGCTCCTGTCTGCGAAGCTACCTGACAGAGGAGCCGTTCCTCTTCAGACCAGGCATTTTGGAGAGACACACACAGCTCAGGGTGGATATAGGACCTGGTATGCACAAATGTGTGGTGATGGTGGTGGTGGTGGTGTGTGTGTGTGGTATGGTGTGTATGTGGTATGGTGTGTGTCTGTGGTATGCTGTGTGTGTGTATGTGTGTGGCGTGTTTGTGTCTGTGTATGGTCTGGTGTGTGTGTGGTATGTGGTATGTATGTGTGGTATGTGTGTATGTATGTGGTGTGTTGTGTGTGATATAGCGTGTATGTGTGTGTATGTGTGGTGTGTCAGTGGTGTGTGTGTGTGTGGTGTGTCTCTGTGTGTGTGGTGTGAGTGTATGTGTGTGTGCTGTGTCTGAGGGGTGTGTGTATGTGTTGTGTGTGTGATATAGTGTGTATGTGTGTGTGTGGTGTGTCAGTGGTTTGTTATGTGTGTGGTGTGTGTGTATGTGTGTGTGTGTTCATGCACATCTGTGTTCTTGTCCCTGATTTGTTTGACAGTAAGAAGATGGAACTGGCCTGTCTCATTCAGAGCCACGTTTATATCTCTCAATATGTCTGCACTCACGTCCTGAGTGCCATCCTGATGTGAACTCACAAGCAAGACATGCTCCAGACCTCAGCCTGCAGTCCTGGGTGTTTGATCCTACATCCTACATCCCAGGATGTGCTCCTTACCACATTCATTAAACAGCCCCATTACACTTCTGATCACAGTCTCTGTCCCCAGCTGTACTGATTTGAAACAACCTGAGGTTTGTTTGTGTTTCTCAGGACCACATCTTCTGGTTTCAACTCTCAGGGAAATCTTCACCCCTGTTTGAACAGGAAAGAGTCACAAAATGATAGACAGGGACTGTCAAAGATACTATTTCCACCTTAGGAGATTAGTACAACATGAGGACATCCCAGTCAGCTATAAAGCACAGGTCCAGAGGAGAAGCACAGTGGGAGTCCTTGTACCTTTCTTCTTTTTCCTGGCTAAGTGGGTGTCCTGCTCACAACCCTGCAGCCAGGCCTGTCCACATAGACCTTGCAGAGGGCATCCTTTACAGCTGCAGGGTACATTCCAGTCCTGCTGTTGTGTTCTGGTTCCTTGTTCTCTTGGGGGGGCATCTAGAATAAATAGAAAGGGAAGGGGAGCCCAGGGATGAAGGCAACATGACCGAGCTTCCAAGTGAGAGAAATGCAGCCGAGCCTGCTTACTGTGTGCTGCGTGTGCTGCACAGGGGCCGCATGCTGGAGATGAGTTTGCATCAGAATAAAAGCATGGCAAGGCAAGTCTGGGGAGACTCCAGAGGGCCCATGGTGACATGAAATAGAACTTAGACTGTCCTGTTAGAGGCTGTGCGAAGCCACAGATGGCCTTGGAGGAAGGGGATGATGGGAGCTGGTCTGTATTTTAGAAAGCAGGCTGTAAGGGAAAGCTCCACAAAGACCATGGGAAGCAGACGGTAATAACCGTGGGCTTGCAGTGACTGTGTAAAGGAGCCGACCCTCACAGACGAGTGAGGTTTTCATAGCCCGTGTAGGTTTGCGTCATGTGTTCTTTGTCCGTAGGCAAACTGAGCCAGGGGATTCTCATGCTCTGAGAAATCCCAAAGCCTCTTGTATTACACAGTCGTTCAAACGATGCCTGTGTTTAATCGCATAGCTCCATCAACTGGATGCATGCTTCTCTTTCCAGTATTGAACGCTCACTGAAGTCAAGGGCTGTGGGTTATTTGTTCATCCTTTCCCTCTCCTTGCATGGATGTGCTTGGTAGAGACTAAGGAGTAAATACATTGTAGAAAACATAATTTTCTGCAAGCTTTTTAAAAGAAACCTCCATGCCTGTCACATGGGCATGGAAGCCTGAGAAATCCAGGCAAATCACTGTGCGGTGGCGGCGTGGTCAGCTTGGAGACTTACCCAGAAAGACAATGAATTTGCTGCAGAGTGTGCTCCAGGGGTAGGAAGCTGATCCCAGAGGGTGTCATATTCTTCTCTCATTTGTACAAGTCAGGTGGCCTCTGCCCTTCCTCGCCTAGCTTCTCTCTTCTCTTCTCTCTAGCTCTCATCTCTAGCTGTTCTCCAGAGGAAATTAATGTCTAAATGGTAGAATAATTAGCTCCCAGACCTGGCATGCATTAACCTTGAATTGATGGTGTCAACTAATGGGAGAGGGAGGGGAGTACTTGGGAGTCATGGCAACCCTAACTGAATGCCATTCTCCAGGGCCTGGCCTGAAGAGTCCTTGAACCATCTTCCTCTTCCAGATAAGGGATATCATTATTGGTTTCTCACATCCCATGTCCAACATCAGTGGTTGTCTTTATTTCAGCCACTGTCCCATTTTCAAATAAACAAAACAGCCTCTGACGTCCTACAAAGATAAGTTGAACACTTCTGGTTACCTTGACAACAGAGAAGTGCCAATCACAACCTTCACTTACTACCTATGCTAAGCCAGACAAACTTTGTGGCTTAGTTGAATGTCTTTCTTACCTGTAAAGCAGAGATTATGGTAGTACCCATCTAGGCTGGTTGTGTGGACCAGATAGAGTTTCACACTATAATGTGGGATGCTGGGATACTACTTGATTCAGATGAACATCTTGACCCCAGATTCCCTCTGAGCCTGTTTCTTTCTCTTTAAGACAGAGTGGTATTCATGGAGAGAGATGCCACTGCACAGTCCTCAGTTTGCTGATACCATGGACATCTGGTCCTGTTGTGGTTTCTTATCACTTAAAAAATCGTGGTTCATTTATTCTCCCTATGATACCAGATTTTCCCTACGATCACCATAGTAATGTGACATTGGGCTGATGTGACTTCTCTAAGGTAGCACCTTTGCTGAGACCCATCACCAGCTGCCTCCTCGAATGGCCTTTTTCTTGGCCACAAACTGAATCAGCCAACATGGTAGTCCTCAACATACTATATTACAGCTGGCAAAGCCCTTCCACTTTTGTGGCCTTAATTCATCTTTCCATGGTGAGCTGGGGGATATACTATCCATCCATTTTACAGATGTGAATGCCTCTTTGCTAATCTGCTCATTCACTTGATAAACATTTCTGAAACACATCAAGAAATGTGGCCTAGGTGTCGTTGCTCTAAGTGGTGGCTCTGCAAACAGGGTTCAAGGGCCACCCTAGGCTGGGCTCACTGGGTCTTGTACCATATCACACACCTCTTTTGAGTCTGGTCAGTTCCTTACCTTAAGGCTCAGCATTGAGGTCCAAATGCAGTGACCATTTCCGTGAAAGTGGCCCAGTCAGCCCAGGTGTGCTCCTTGGGTTTATCTGTTCCTCCCTGGTGAGTAGTGACTCACAGTTTAGACTCTAGTTCTCTTGGCAGGAGCCCTGCCATCTCTCCTGCTGGCATCTGTTTTCTGGGTTCATGTAGTATTTTGAACTTGCTTGTACTACCTGGTGTCTATCCAGATTCTCTGACTACATTATGTTACAATGCTTCATGTCTACAACCATGATCTCTCTCTCATGATATCCTTACCTGTATAGGAAGTCACCAGGTGAGACACCAAGAGGTCAGGGGCTCTTCATATCATCCCTGAGTCCTCAGAGTCAAGTCCCGAGCATGGGTTCAATATATTGAAGGATAGAAGCATTTTTAATTGGTCATTGCCCCTCCTTGAGTAATGCCAGTATTACATACCCTCTGGGTGTAATTGAGCAAGGAAGGGGTCAAGGAGAGGAAATGTGGATGGAGAAAGTTATTAAAGGTGGAAGCCGAAAACCAGGCCTGGCACCCCTCTGTTTCTCAGGGTGCAGTGTTTTAATATCGGAGGCTTCTTGATGATAAGTGTTCAATAGCTATAAAAGCCTGTGCCTCAGTCACCTCTCCCCCATTCTGCTTATTCCTTGTTCCCCCCACAGACCCTGGGTCAGGAAATTAGAAAGACAAAAAGCAGCCAGGTGACTTGCTTAGAGGAAATGAAAAGGAATTCATGCTGATGATATTTCTAGCACCAGGACGACTGACTATGAGGGGATATTATCCCCATGTAAGATGGGTCAGTAGTATCCAACCTAAACCCATTTATTTAGTGACCGAGGTGAGTGGCCCTCACCGAGGTCCATGCTGTGGCTGAGAGAGAAGCATCCAGGATGTGGGTGGCCTTGTGGGAGAAATGTAGTTTCTGAAGGTGTAAATACATTTGGGGATGCTGTGACTCCAGACTCAGTCCAGTTCCAAGCAGAAGAACCTTAATGTTAAAGAAGCAATTATTCGGGGCTGCTCACTAGAGGAAAGTTAAAGCTAGCTTTATTCAGAGACGGTGGCAATGGGCTGTTTGTAATGAAGGAGCTAGATTGGCTCAACTCCCAGTACTGTACGGGCAAACGGTTGTCTCTAGCCACGGGGCAGGATGAAGGTTCACGAATGTGAAATAATGACAAGGAAGTTTGTGAATGTGAAATGGCCAATAGATAACATCAGGAGTAAGAAAGATTCTGGAAAAACCAACCAGACTGGATTTTAGCTGGAGCCAAGCCAGGGTGAGCAGACATCATCTGCGGCATGGTGGAAAGTGAAGAACCATAGGTATCCAGGGTGATCTGATATCAAGGCTGGGTGCTTCCTGTTGAAACTGGATTTTAGAAGGAATTTCACAGGAGGGCCTCATCGAGGGTTCAGAAGTCTGTCTAAAGTCAGACAAGCAAAGAATTGGCATCAGTAGGCTAAGAAACAGATGAGTCAGGAGACTCAGAAAGGGTCTGAAGAAGGAATGTTGACCTCAGGGAATGGTAGGTATCTCTAAAGGTTCACTCGGCTTTATGAATATAGAGAATTACTCTACTCAAGAAGGTGGGCAGGGGTGGTGATGAGAGTCACTCATCTTAAAGGCATCACTTGGGCTGGCAATAGCAGGTAGGAATCTGGGACAATTAATATACATGGCCCCTGAAACTAGAGCTTCAGGTCAGAGAGAGAAAGTTGCTTTATTGGTGTGTGTGTGTGTGTGTGTGTGTGTGTGTGTGTGTGTGTGTGTGTGATGGGTGTTGTGTGACTCTGAGGAATGTAAACAGAGCCCTGTTTAATGTGGTGCTTTAGGTTGTTGGCCCTAACATACACTTTAATCAAACCCAACATACCATTTGAAGTAAGCCTTTTTCCTCCTCTTCTGTCTCCTGTGCTGTATAACCCTTTGGGCCACATCCCCCAACCTCAAAGAGACCTCCATTTGACTATGTCTTAGGTTTCAGCTCTAGTTTTAGGGAAAGCGATTCACCTGGGAGCTGGCATGAGGCCGGGAGGCTAGGTCAGTCCCCTGAGCAGAGAGTGGCAGCTCCCTCCTACCTCCTTCTGATTGTGCAAGGGAAATTCCAAACTGGGGTTCAGGCTGACCTCACCCCCTTCCCAGCCTTCAACTCTAGGAAGACTTTAGCATTGTTGACTTAACAGACAGCCTTCAGTCATGTCTTAGGGTGAGAGTCTAGGATACCTGCTGAAGCAGGTACCTACCTGAGACTTGTTCCAATGGAGAGAATGGAGAGAATGTTAACATTGTTTTATACTGACCCCTCCACAGTGACTGCCCTGTCCCATCTGATGGTGTGTGGGACTCTTCACAGGTTGTGAACAATCTTTTTTTTTTTTTTTTTTTTGAGACAGGGTTTCTTTGTGTAGCCCTGGCTGTTCTGGAACTCACTCTGTAGACCAGGCTGGCCTCGAACTCAGAAATCCGCCTGCCTCTGCCTCCCAAGTGCTGGGATTAATGTCGTGCACCACCACCGCCCGGCGGGTTGTGAACAGTCTTGATCACATAACTTATAAGCTAGGGAAGTGTTCTTTGATTAAAGTGTATTTCTTTTCATTAGGCCAACATAGATTAGTATCTACTCTAGGCCAAGGTTTATGCCAGTGATCTCAGTGTTTGGGACCCAAAGAATACACAATAGTGAGGTCATCTCTTGAACAGTTCTCAATTAAATAAGAGAAGAAGGTGGAGACATGAATTTGTGATTGAGAGAGGGAGCTGCTACTTACTAATCCAGTTTTTGTTGCTGTTGTTGTTACTGTAACGAAATGCCAGAGGCTGGATACTCAGGGGCTTTATTAGTTCACAAGTTGGGAGGCTGGAATACAAATAGCATGGTGCTGGATCTGTAGGGCTGCCTGTCTGCATCACCTCATTGTAGTGACAGCCTATGGACAGGAACACCAGCAGAAGGGGAGAATACCAGGCAGGCCAGGAGGCCAGGAGGAGAGACTCCTTCCCATCTGTCTTTCCTTTGGGCCCTGCTCAGAAGAGGTCACATCACCCCCCCAACAATGTCACACTGGAAACAGTGCTTTCCATACAGGATCTCATGGGGACACACTAAAACCACATCTAAACCATGACAAGTCATTCTAGAGGAAGGAGTTGACGAAGGCAGAAATTGAACTGGTTCTTGGGTGAGCAAGACAGCCTTCTGGACAGAGGGAGAAGCCTATGTGGGAGACCAGAGGCTGGGGGCAAAGGTGTGTCCCAGAAAGATCCTGAGATAGTCAACATGAAGAAGATAGCATGGGGACACGGGCAGGGGACACAGTAGCACGCGTGTTGTCAAGTATGCAACAAGAGCCAGCCGAGGGCTTGGCTTGACAAGCTCTAATTCAGAGGCTGGGTGTAAGATCTATCTGTCACTCACCTTGAAGGATGAGTTTATATTTTTTCTGTCACTTGCACGGAGGCTGCCAGACATAACAAATACAAACACAGAACATCCAGGTAAGTCTGAACTTCAGAATCATGATCAATATTTCAAGCCACGCTTCAAACATCACATCCTTTGACATTTGTCCAAAACTTAAATTCAGTTGGGTTTCCTGTATTTTCCGTGACCGTTCGGCTCCTAGCACAAGCCCGAGGGAAAATGGCCCCACATCCGTTTTTCTCTGACCTGAGAGCAATTACTTACACTTGTTTGTGCCGTGCCGCTCTCTCTGCTTGAATTGGTTAAAACAATGGATCAAAATATACGTGTATCTGGGGAGTCCTGATGTCTGCCTTTCTGGAAGACTGTGAGAAATTGGATCCAAATATCAGTATTTCTTGATGATTAACCATGAGCAATGCTTTGCCTCTATGCACGATCTCCTTTTGAACAGATACATCAGATTGCTGAGAATGGGAGCCAGCCGCTTGCCGGTGCTTGGGGCCCTGCACCGTCAATGCCTTCACTTTTCACGGGCTCTTTTGGTGTCTGTAACCATTATGGTTAATCTGTAATTAAACTGGAAAACACCTGCTGGAGGCCAGGGCCAGACTCTGCTCCATAAACAGCAATTTACTGAATGAGCCAGTAAATAAACAATTCCTGCCAGCTAGAGAGAGGCCACTCCTCATCCCTATAATTTAGAATAAAGTTAACCCCTTCAGAGTTACAAAAGAGTATTTAAATAAGGCACATAGAAGAAACTGCCTATAAACACAGTCTAAGACATTATCATTGGAAAGCCCCAGATGGAATGGAGCTGACCCAGGAGTTGGGTGGGAAGGTTTGCAATGGAAACCTTCAAGAAGTCACTAGAATCCTGAGGGCTCTGAGGAGCTGTAGGTTCCCAGAGGGGTCAGTCACCCGGAAGCCTTGAAAAGAAAGAAAACCCTAGAGAACTTGGGGATGCTATGAGGGCCTCCCAGTGGA